>NC_060957.1:10113733-10116233 GCF_910589235.1 Vespa crabro
CGTTTTCACTCGTTTTACCTTTTTCTTTCGTACACGTTCTTTTTCTTTATCATTTTTATTTCATACATTTTTTTTTCATTACACTCTCACTTGCATTACGTTTCATTATTTCATTACGAAAAAAAAAAAAAAAAAAAAAAGAAAACTTGACAATTTTCACAACAAACGATTGAGATCTTCTTTGGATTCACTGATAAGAATCTCATCTTGGATCCATTGAGAGGGTCTTACATGAGGGTGCTAATTAGACAGATAAGCCGATCGACCGATGTTACTAACAGAACGGAAGCCTTACAAGAATAATTAGATATACTGTAAGATAACGTTTAAAAGCGATATAATGATAAATACGTATAATTATAACGTACCTCAAGTGCGTATAATAATCGTTAACATTGTCTCGTTATTTTATTCTATCGAATAAATTACTTTTTTCTATTTATAAAATTATAGTATCTATCTAAAATATATATAGATATAGATATAGATATATATTTATATGTAAATACAGGATGATCCTTTTAAGTAAGGCCATCTAAATATCTCTTCAGTTTATTGTGACGCAAAAAATATTTTTTTACGTAATGGCGCATGGGATATTAAAGGATCAATATTAGAACGGAAAAAATATTCTTTCATGGAACGAAAAAAAATCCAGAAGCTTCCGACAATGACGATGATGACCAAAAAAGACCAAAGACGACGACCAAAGAGAATCAAAGAAGACAACGACACGACGTCGTTCTTCATAGTTTTGATTACGAATAGTGATCAAAGCCTTCGATCCCGATAGACGTCAGTTTTATCTAAAATATTAATTAAAAATTTTCTAAGGCCAAGGTCATTTCAAGGTCATGCAATATGTCTGAATATATTTTTTGATCAGCTGTACGCTGCAGTAAAAAAAGGAAAAAGTTTATTATGCGTAAAAAAGCAAAAACACCCATGACCTTGATAACTCCGAAAGAAATGACCTTGGGAAGAAAGTATTCTTTGCCAGATATTGATCCTTTGACACCGTGCGCATTACATCAAAAATATCTTCTTTTACGTCTGGCTTGCGTCTGAGTTACGTATAATAAGCCGAAGAGATATTTATGTGGCGTTATTTAAAAGAACCCACCTTATGTATACGTATACCATATATTTATTATACATATATATATATATACATATATATATATATATATATATATATATATTATATGATCAGAATTTGTTCAAGACTGAAATGATTTGCTAAAGATATATCATTACATTATATAAAAACAAATGAAACATGGAAATGATTCGAACAGTTCATTTCTCTATCTCTACCTTTCTTTCTTTCTCTCTCTCTCTCTCTCTCTCTCTCTCTATCTCTTACATGTATAAGCAATTTTCATTCCAATGGAGATATTTCGTTCACGCATAATCTCATGCTCATCACTCTCTCTCTCTCTCTCTCTCTCTCTCTCTCTCTCTCTCTCTCTCTCTCTCTCTGCTTCTTTCCTTCCCATTATTGTCGCGTCATTATTGCCACCGTGATTGTACCGAACCCATAATGAAAGCAACGAAACAATAAAAAAAAAAAAAGAAAAAGAAAAAAAGAAAAAAAAATAAACAAAAGAAAAAGAAAAGAGAAACAAGACAAAGAGGCAAAAGAAAAAGGAAGAAGGGAAAAAAGAAGAAAAAAAAGTTGCCAATGCATCCATCCTTCCTTCTTCGATCATTCGAATCGAGAGATTCGATTTGCATATCATATCGAGTATAAAGAAAAGCAACGAAGAAAAACAAAGGGAAAGAAATAAATGAAAAAAGAAAAGGAACTTTGTCGGTTCGTCAGAAGTTAAGTCCGACGGCAATTTGCGGTGGAAATGTAGGCCAGAACGCACGCGTTCTCTTCTCTTCTCTTCTCATCTCTTCTCTACTCTTCCTCTCTCTCTCTCTCTCTCTTCTCTTCTCTTCTCTCTTCACCACACCACTCTTCTCTGCCATGCTGAGATTAGGATAATAAATATGGCCGAGGTGAAATCATCCACCGTCTCGTGGATCTGACCTTACGGCCATTTCCAGACCGCAAAGATGACGACCAGAGGAGGAGGTAAGGTAAGAAGCAAGATCTCTTCTACGTTTACCTCTTCGTCTATCACGACGGCACCCTCCGCTCAACGTTTTACGACATAACCTACATTTTGCGTCTGGGATGATCTCGTCGTCTAAAAAACGACGAGAAAGTCGACTATTCGTATTTTATCCTTTACGGGATATATATATATATATATATATGTATGTATGTATGTGTATGTGTGCGTGTGTGAGTGTCTATGTATGTTGTGTATGTATGTGTTGTGCGTGGGCATTTTTTTCCCATTTCTTCTTTATAATTAATACATGATACATTATCTTTCTCTCTCTCTCTCTCTCTCTCTCTCTCTCTATTTCTATCTCTCTTTACCTCTTCTATCTTTCCTATTAATGTATGATAATATTTAATAATTACATAAATAATTCATATGCA
>NC_060957.1:10121233-10188733 GCF_910589235.1 Vespa crabro
ATGAAAAGAGGAAAAACAATTGTGAAATCACAAGAAAAATAAAATTTCTTAACAATAATCTATATATATATATATATTTATAATAATAATATTTATTATCGTTAATAATACTATTTAATATTGTTATCAATATAATATTATTTAATATTATTAATATTATTAGTTATTGCTACTAATATCTAGTATACAATTAATATATTCTTCAATAATTATTATTCTTATCATTTCTTTTCCTATTTTTAAACAATAATATAATACAATTATTACTATCGCTATCGTATGAATGAAACTTTCACTGTCTTGTAAGCTTAAAAAAAAAAAAAAGAAAGAAAAAGAAAAAAAAAAGAAAGGAAAAGAAAATAAAGAGAAAAGAAAGAAAGCGAGCCAAAAGAAAAGAAAATAAAAAGAGAGAAAAAGAATTCTTGACGGACGTTATTGAAGAAAAAGAAAAAAAAAAAAAAAAAAAAAACAAACAAACTAACAAACAAACAAGAAGAAAGAAAAAACAAAAAACTTTTCTTCCCTATCACTTTTCTTTTCTTTAATTCTTTTTTTTTCCAAATTTTTTTTTGTTCTTTCTCTTTCTTTCTTTCTTTCTTTCTTTCTTTTTATTCTTTTTTTTTTTTCCTCGCGAAACCGTTATTGACTCAGCTTGCATCCATTCAAATGGAGAACACACGACACGTTTAATCTTTGAAAGGACCGAAGATAAATCGCAAGGCAAGGCCACTCGCTCGTTACGAGATCGACGTTCGTCCCGTTTCGCAGGTGCAACGACGTACATATTTCTCCATGGGTAACATTTGTTCCGCTCTTCAATGGAAAGAGGAAGATTATGGAAAGAGAAAAAGAGAAGTAGATGGGTGAAGAAGGATGAGAGAATGGGAGGATGATGATCGGTTGGAAGGGGTAAAGGGGTTGAGAGGGATAGGAGAGATAGGAATGGTAGGAAGGGGAAATGATGGGAGGAGAATGTGGTGGGGTGAAGAAAGGATGATAGTGGTGGGCTGGAGGGATGGAGGTTGACGGGTAAGAAGGAGGATAAAAGAAATGATGAGAAACACGCGAGGAGGAACGGGTGAAAGTCTATACCAAACGATGCTACGTTTACACGGAAAGATTAGACGTCTAAAGTGACCGTCACTGTTTCTCTTTCTCTCTCTCTCTCTCTCTCTCCCTCTCTCTCTCCCTCCCACTCTCTCTGTTTCTCTTATTTATCATACCAATCTCTTCTCTTTTTTTTTTCAGCATACCCTCTATATCTTTTTCTCACTTCATTCATCTTCGCTTTTTTTTTTTCTTTCTTCAAACAACTTCTTTTTCCTTTTGAATTTTTTTCCTTCGAATTTTGTTAACTCATCGTTAATCAAGTTGTCGAAGGAAAAAAAACGAATTACTCTTAAAAGATTTCGAATTGAATAATAATTTTCTTTTTTTTTTCTTTTTTTTTTTTCGATATTATTTGTCAGAGTTATCGAGACTTATTGCGAAAAGAGATAGAGCATATTTTGATTCTGTCTGTTTTATTAATGCAACTCACGATGGAGAGACAGAGAGAGAGAGAGAAAGAGAGAGAGAGAGAGAGAGAGAGAGAGAGAGAGAGATGAAAAGATCATATGTTTAGAAATTTGTTCTTCTTCTTCACATACATACATCACTTACAAACATCTTTTTTACTACATATGTATATATATTAGGTTGGAAACTATAAAACGGGCGTTCAATGAAAATAAAAAACTAAACAAAAAAGCCCGTTTCATAGTTTCCAACCTAATATATATATATATATTATTCAATATATTTTAAACAACATATAAATATTGTTACATTGTAACCTGAAAAGAAATAGGTGAATTGAAGAGATTGATATGTAATACCTGATTAATAATACTTATAATTCAGAAAATTTAATAAATCTAATAAAGTAATTCTCTCTCTTTCTCTCTTTCTCTTTCTCTTTTTCTCTTTATTCCTTTATCCGTCTTTTTCTTTAATTCATTAAATGTATTACACATATCTACTAATGTATGTAATACTTATACGTGTATTCGTAATGAAAAGACACGCCCTTCGATAGTCCTCCTTCGTAAACTTTCTTTCATGTCTCTAAAATATATTTTATTGACGTTGAAAGAACACTTTGTAGCAATTCGATTCGTCGTTCGATACCGTCACTAAATGTTCTCCTTGTACTTCGCCGACTCGAGAAAGGCGATTAGTATCACTAAAAGACCAACCTACTCCGTGTGGCGCTTTCCGTTCCCTCCTCCGCGATTTATGTATTTTCGTAAGCGGTCACGTTCGTTTTAATAAACTGCCTTATCGCGAACACTTTTACCGAATCCGCAAATTTAACACGCGCGAGAAACGATTACACGACAACGACGACGACGACAACGACGGCAATGACGACGATGACGAGTTTTGAAAAGTTAACTCGAACTAATTTCGAGGTCGTTTTTAAAATTATTCTCTTAGCGAGAAACATTTTTCAATCTGTTTTAAATAAATAATAAAAAATTTCATTCGTATGCGCATAATGTAAAATGTTAAAGGAATTTAATGTATTATTTAAAAATTTTTACATTGATTATTAATACGATATTAATGAGATCGATAAGAAATGATAATGATTAAAGTATGCAAGAATGTGGAAGAAAGTAAATTTTGATTGTCTATAATGAAAAATTATATAACGACGAAAATCATTTGGATATATTAAATACGATTATATTTGAGTGTAAGTGAAATATGTACGAAGGAAGAGGAAGAAGAAAAGAAAATTTGTTATTAATATTCATTTTAAAAAATTACAATAATAATAATAATTCATACTGACGCTGCGAAAAATAAAAATGAAAAAATCGATAATAAATAAAATATAAAAGATAAGTTCATAAGTTGCACGAACGATAATTCGTAAAAAATTAAAACAATTACAAATATTTCGATTCACAAATGTAAATAAATCAATTACAAACGAAATATACAAATCTATTCTAAATGTATATATTCATATAATAATACATTGATGAATACACACATACGTAAATATACGTACATATATATATATATATATATATTTATTTATTTATTTTTTTACGAATGATCAATTAAAAAAAAAAAGAAAAAGATGAAAAAAAATATTTTTTTAATTAAAAAAAATTAAGAACAGATCACAAATATATCTAAATGAAATACATCAAAAATAAACTTGTACGAACAAACGGTCATAATAAAAATTAAAATAATAATTATGAAAAATTTGAATTCATATAATATCATTTCGATGAATATATATCTATACACACACGTATACACACGCGTATATATTTACACATAAAAATATTCACGCACGCGATCAGCTCGAGCCAAGGCGCTTTTTCATGAGCGCTCGCGCGCAACAGGCACGCGCAATAAGGTGAGCAATAAGATAACGGGGCGTAACCGAAGCGGCTTTGCCTCGCGGTGAAAGTTAGCGCCATGACGTTAATTGAGGAGCGCCTTAACGCCAAAGGTATTAGAATTTTATTCGTATAAATGGAATCAAATGTAACGTCTCTCCTTAAAAAAAAATCTTATAACACACTTTCCACGATTTTATTACTTTATCTCGTGTCTTTTTTCTCAATCAATTGTTTAAATTCACTTCGATCAAACGATTTATTCGTGATCATTATTTGGTACAAATTTTTTGATCGTATCTCAAATTAAATTTCCCTCGATTTCTATTGGGGAAAAAAAAAAAAAATAAATAAATAAATAAATAAATAAAATTAGTGATAATTGTTTTAATTCTCCTCTTGAACTTGATAGAAAAATTAGAAATTGTTAAATTCATGTACGTACGATTTCTTTTTCCTTTTTCTTTTTTTTTCTTTTTTTTTTTTTTTTTTTTTTTTACTTTAACTTTCCCAACATTCTAACTCAATTTAAATTATGAAAGAATAAAGATAAATTAAATTCTTTGTCTTCATGAATTTCTTTTCAAGTTCTACTTTGATTTAAACGATTGAACAAATGTATAATTAATAAATTTATGTTCATGCAATTCTTCGACTTTCTAATCGTTCTAATTCAACTTGAACGATAAAAAAGAAAAAAAAATTATAATTATTAAATTAATGTTTTAACTATTATGAATTTCTAATCATTCTGATTTAACTTAAATAATAGAAAAAAAAATTCGAATTGTTAAATAGATAGTAATAGACGATTAAATTTCTAATCGTTTTAATAAAATGTATATCATAGAAGAATAAGAGTGATGTATTTCATACACATACGATTACATGTTCCTTCAAATTCCAATCTTTACGATCGTTCAACGTCAATATCTCTTTTACGATCACGAATTTAGAACAAAATATACTTGTTAGAACAAAATATATTTTTGTTTAAAATAAAATACATTTGTTATTTTCAAATTCTCCTAAATCGTAATGTTAATGTTCGATTTTACTTCAACACTATTACTAACGTGACTTCATTGAGAAATAAATCAATCTAAACTCTATCAAAACAAACGTACACAGAGATAAGAAAATTACATTTACGTATTATCCGTCATTCTATCATTTTCATAAAATTTCATGATCATAAATTTTCCAAAAAAAATTCATAATTCATACGTACGATACATATATGCCCGCTCTAACATACATACACACACACACACACACACACACACACACACAACAGACAAATTTCATAGCAACAGTTGCATTCGGACTCTGAACTCTGAACGACTTTCTCACCGCACATAACATTCGTCTCCCTATTCTATTCCTGGAGCCTTCGTAAACGCACTGCTTGCTTATATGCCTTCGTGCCAGTACTTCGCATATTTTTCCTACAAAAAAAAAAGGAAAAAAAAAAGAAAAAGAAGAGAAAAAATCACACTTTAAAGAGAATATCGTGAAATAAACTGAAAGTCTCATCGAAGAACGAAATATGGATGCAGTCATACTAATACGAATATGAAAAATGTTTCCAGTTTCTCTCTCTCTCTCTCTCTCTCTCTCTCTCTCTCTCTCTCTCTTTTGTATCATTTTTTATACAAAAATGATTTTCTTTTTCCTTTTTTTCTTTTTCTTCTTTTATTTTAAAATCTTACCATTATAATCAATTTTTCATCTCTTTCTATCAGTTTCGTTCTCCTTCTCTTTCTATTCTCTCTCAATTTCTTTCCTCATTTATTTTTCTCTTTCTTTTTTTTTTCTTCAATTTTATTTCTCTCTACATCATTATGATTTTCTGTTTCTCCCTATCGCAGTTTCATCCTCTTTCGTCTTTTTATTTCACACCATTGTCAGAAATTTTTTCTTCATTTTTCTATCAGTTTCATTCTCTATCTCCTTATACTATATCTATTTTAGTCGATATCTTTCTATTCCCTATCATTCTCATTTTCTTATTTCTCTCTATCCTCCTTTGAAAGATTTCCTTATACCACTGTATATTATACTTTTCCTTTCCTATTTCCATCCTTCTCATAGCAATTCTATTTAAATCCTTCAGAATTTCTTTCCCCCATTCTCTTCTATTCTCTCAGAATTTCTATCTCCTTTTATCTTTATTCTATTTATCTATTTTCTCTATTTCTACCTTTCTATCGCCGCAGGGGATTAGAGCTCATTCGGTCGAAGAAATCGGAGCAAGACCCTCTTGTACTCTACGGGTAATCGTCTATAAACGCGGGTGGTACCGTATACGGCCTCGTAAAATCCCTTAGGTAGAACACAACGGAATCCCTTTTGTGGATCATGGCGCCACGTAGATCCAACAGCCGATCGTTCCACCAACCAGGAGTTCCACTTACTATCGGGCTTTAACAATAACTGCAGAAATAGCATGCGACGACCGAACATCGATAATAAACTCGCCGTTTCGAGAATATCTTCTTGAGTTTTTTCTTTATTTTTTCCATTTTTTTTCTTTTTTTTTTTTTTTTTTTTTTTTATTTATTCATTTTTTTCTTCTCTCTCCGACATGCAGTTTGTACGATATAAATTGTACTGGAAATTGTACGAATTGAAAATTATTTCCAATTGATTGACAATTATCGCCCGACGAAAGTAGACAATCATTTTTGTTTCTTTTCTTTCTTCACAATTTTCACCTTTTATTGTCTTCTATTAGCTCGTTGAATTGTTTCTGTGCCAAAAAAAAAAAAAAAAGAAAAAGAAAAGTGATCAATTTTTTTTTTTAATTTTTTCGATTCTTTTTTTCTTTCTTTTCTTTTTATATCGACAACGAAAGTAGAGAAAAATCTGACTGACTAATTGCAAGTGCAATTAGTTTGATTAAATTTTTCGATCATAAAGGAATACGATATAAAACGAATATGAGAATCGAAAGAAAATTTTGTTAATATATTTTACGTCTAAAAAATGAAATAAAATCCAACCAATTCTGAGATTTTCCGTGTTTGTTGAATTTTTTCCCATGACAAATAGTAATTCATATAAATAATATCATAGAATAACTTCCTATAACTATAATCTAAAAAGATTAATAAAATTATGTGCGTTACGTCAAAATCACCTGTATATCCTGTAAATATTTTTGTAAAATTGACGTTGCTTTTTTGATCTGATCGTTCAACGTCAACTCTTCCCATTGTTTTAATAACAACGACTTTATATGTAATTTATCAGACTGGGTAGATTGTAAGCAGTCTATCTCTCTCTCTCTCTCTCTCTCTCTCTCTCTCTCTCTTTCTCTCTCTTTCTCGAGTGTTCACATTATAGTTCCTAGACAAATGCTAGGATTATCCTTCCTCGTTACGATCGCATTATTATCATTGTTAGTAGAGAGAAAGTCATCTACGGTGAGCCGTCCCATAAATCGACGCGTTATTATAGCCGATTGTGATTGTTAAATTATTCTCTGTAATTTATGCGAGAACGATCTTCCGGTATCTGTTTCTCGAATCCTGTTTCTTCAAGCTCACTGATGATTTTATTTCATCTCATTGTTAATACATTAACAATACATTAGAGTATATACATATTATATATATATATATATATATATATATAGTTATATATAATTATTAAATATGAATAATATGTCCATCTAATCTCGTCTAATATAATATGATTGTTTGAATTAAGAATAACCAGATAAAAAATTTGAATAATGTTTTCTATTTTCTCTTTTTTTTTTTGGCTTATTTTATTTTTTTCTTCGGCCTAAAAAAAAAAACACAATCCATTTCGAAAATGATTTTTAAAGAATTATCAAGAAGAAACGAAAAAGAAAAAAGAAATGAGGTCGAAAGATTTAATCTACGTTCGACCTCTTCCGGGTGTAAGTTTATTATAGTTGAGATTATAAATTTATAAGGAATATTATTAAGTAACATTAGATGGGAAGCTTTGTAAAAGACTTAAGTATTCTCGATGTAATCCTCCCATCTAATTTCTTCTTAAAAATTCATCTTTCTTTAAGTAATCTCTATTTACGATAGGTTAGTTGACAATCAGTAAAAAGAATGATCATTAAGACCATTCAACTATAATAATTTTGCATACATCATAGTTAATGTCTAAAAATACGTTATATCGTGAAACTTCTTTTATTACTATCAAAAAATTTCTTCTGCAAGAAAACAAATTTTTCCTAATGATTTTCTAATTTTCTGTCTTCTTTTATATTTTCTTTTTTTTTAATTTTATTAATCTCATCTCGATGTGTCGTATTAATTTTTTTCCTTTTCTTTTTTTTCTTTTTTGTTTTACTATGAAATATTTTTTAATCACGAACGTTTTAAAATAAATCCCATATTTTCTAATAGCTTATACATATACATATATATATATATACATATATATATATATATATATGTATATGTATGTATATATATATAACATATATATATATATATATATATATATATTGCATCGATACTTTCTTTTTACTATCAAAATAATTATTCATCAATAATCATTTACTTTCCTAATAAAATTTGATTAATTGTCATTTAGAAATATATTATACTTAGATACTATTAATTGTTATTTATGAAAAAAATATGTTTTAAATAATTTGACGAGTCTCTCGAGAGTCTGAACAATTTATGAATATATAAGTAATTATACCGACAAAAAAATTAATCTTCCTTCTCTCTCTCTCTCTCCCTCTCTCTTTCTCCACCCTCGAGAGATCAAACGAATGCTAATTTAATCCTAAGAGAACATTGAAAAGAGAAAAAGAGAAAAAGAGAGAGAGAGAGAGAGAGAAAATGTTGAGCTTAGAGAACGTTGTCCAAGAGAAATTATTTATTCGCGATAATAGTCTCGATAGTTCGATAGATCGAGCGCAAGTTTCAATAGAGCGAATGAACGAACTGGCAAGTACTATTTCGTTAAAGCCATGTCTCGCATTTTCTATGGTGCGAGAAAAAGGTCATAGTACGAGCTCGTGTCGAGTCGAAACGCTAACTGCCCGCGAGACTCTCGAGACGCAACGGATTCATTAATAATTGCACTCCTATTGCCGTTATTTTCGCACAGTGACTTGTACTACTATACATTTATATACAGATACTTACATACGTATGAATATACATATATACTGGGTGGAACATATGAAGTTTTACAAAATCATTTTAATCGATACGATATTCAAAGGATCGAAATTCTTTAAACGATTATAGTTACATTGAATTAATACAGGACGCATAACTGATCTTTATGTTTCAAAAAGAAAAAAGAAAAAAAAAAGAAAAGGAATCTAAATTTATGTACACATTGTATAAAGTGTTGCGAACAACTTTAACTATAAAATCATAAAAAGAATTGTACTCGAAATTATATTTATGTTGAACTAATTAAATGCATGACTTAATATCGTTTTTATCGTAAGAGAAATAAAATTAAAAGAAAGAAAAAAACGAAGAAAGAAAAACAAAAAAACAAAAAATATGGAAGATTTATAACTTATAATTAAAAAATATAAGTGCAAGGGGAAAAAAATCGGGCACGTTTCGTAATAAAATACGATAGGTATAAATTATAATTCGAGTTTCAATGAACTATAATAAACATAAGAACAATTATATTTACACGATAGATCATACAGATTTAATTAATGTGAAAATAAAATTATCGATATTAGAGAGATATCATCGTAATTTTAACGTTTACAAAAGTATTTTTCAACACTTTAAATGGATCACCCTATGTATGTATTTATCTAAGTATGTATGGTATGTGTGTATGTTTATATAAAAGAAGAACGTATTGAAGATATAACAGACGAATATAATGACGTATATCGTGTATGTACACCCTCGTTAAGAATATTATACACACACACACTTATTTAACACCAGAGACTTTCACATTCTGCCAACGTTCAGCACGAAACTCATAAATTCTTATTAGCGATTAGGCCATCCGAAATGTAATAATGAAATCGTGAGGCATTCCACTGTTAACTACTTGCTGTATCATTAAACTAAAGAAGAAGAAGAAGAAGAAGAAGAAGAAGAAGAAGAAGAAGAAGAAGAAGAATCGACGACAACGAAGACGACATTTCGTTGCGTAATTAACAATTACCTACATGAATTATCTACATAGACATATATATGGATATATATATATATATATATATACCCGCTCGATCGATTTATTATGCACCTGTTGATCCTCTCGATTCGAGAAAACAGATTTCTTGGCTACTGTAATAATGTACTTACCTGCACTTTGCCGATATCAATATCAATTTGAAGTATCTCGTAAAAGTTATATTTTTTTTTTCTTTCTTTTTCTTTCTTTTTCCCTAAGGTTTCTTCAAAAGGAAAGACAAACCATAAATGTCTTGTGGAATATATCGAATGTCAAAGAATAAAAGATAATAGATTCTTGGATTTATATGATTTGAAAATAAATTTAATTAAAAATTATAGAATTTATTCATTGTATATTATTACTATAAGAAGTAACTGTAGTACAATTACTATGAATAATAATTAATTAGTAATTAAATAACACTCAATTGGCTTTGAGTGATATTCTAACTTATTCTATTCTATTCGTTTCTGTTCTGCTGCCCTCTTCTGTCCTATCGAAACTTATTTCGAATGATTGTTAAAAGAATATATTTTTCTAAAAAGGAACATTTTCTCCACAGATTTTTAAGTTCTTAAAAAAGAAATATATTAATTTAACATAAACTAATTAAGAAAAAAAAAGAGCAAATAAAAAGTGTCAAAGGTAAAAGTTATTCGTTGTTTTGTGTAAAAAAAGATGCCATTAACAAATGTTACATAGTTCTCATAAAAAATAAAAACAACAAAATTATTGACTCAGGTAATCTTGAAAACTTTCAACGGAATCGAAAATAAATAATGTCATGTTTGACTCATTCTCAGTCCCCAATCCTCCTAAAAAAAGAAAAAAAAGAAAAAAAAAAAGAAAAGATATAAAAAACTTTGTTTCAAGCTTTCTTGACAAAAATCCATTGTTTTCGAGATATCAGGAGGTGTCAGGATTAAAAAAAAAAAAAAAAAAAAAGAAAAAAAAAATTCATCCCGTTCATGTACATATCGAATGTTCGTGCGATTGTAAATGATTTTCTCAAGTTGTACAATTTTTTTCAATTAAATGCCAGTAGCTTCGAATTAAAGTTGAAAATCGAGTTTATCGAGCAGTCTTATCGGTGGATGGATTTTCCAGGAAGAAGAAGGAAAAAAACTGAATGTACGTTTAAGAAGATTATCTATAGTCTACACGATTCGATGAGAATTTTATTACATATATACCGTATATATATATGTAAAACGAAGTCGAAAGAAAATTATGTACATATATAATTCTATATATACAATATATAAAACAAAGTCAAAGAAAAATTATATATATATATATATAATAAATATATAATAATATATAATAATATAAAAATATATAAATATATAATATATGTATATATATATATATAAGAATTTTATTCTTTTCTCAAAGACACGGCAATCATTTTTCTTTGGGTTCATTCTTTCTTTCGAACGGACGAACGATCGATCGATTTACCGATCATCGATCATTTCCAAACGATTAATTCGATCTAGCCGAAAGTCAGTGTTCCTCGCAAAAGCTCGCAAAAAAAAAAAGGACGAACAGTCGATATCTCAATGCGTCGTCTTCAGCGATATGTCGTCTTTACGCATCGCTGAAGCGAAAAGAACCAAACGATCGCCGCTATCGTTTCATTCCTACATTCTATCTCTCTCTCTCCCTCTTTCTCTCTCTTTCTTTCTCTCTCCTTCATCTTTGATCTCGAAAGAAACTGAAAAAGAGATCTTAATTAGCTGCGGTTCTTGATATTACAAGTTCTACTTTCTTTCGAATATATTAAATATTAAATGATTCAAGTTTGAAAAATCGAAATAGAAGAAGAAAAATTAAGTGATCTATTTTTTCGAATACCAGTTTGAACTGTCGGAAGGAAAAAAAAAAAGAAAAGCAAAAGATAAAGTAAAAAAGAGAAAACTGTCTTACGAACATGAGTCAGAACTTTTACGGGAGAAGAAGAAGAAAAAAAAAAAACAAGAAAAAAAGAATTGAGAAGGAAACGACTTTTTTTCTTTTTTTTTTCCCCTTATATTTTATTCTTTTAAATTTAAACTTCGTACGTAAAAGAAAGAGGGAGGAAGGAAAATGATTTTTCGAATACGAGTTTAAAATAATTGCGGAAAATCGAAGATCGCTAAATGGGAAATAAATGTCGATTGAATATGAATTTACGTTCTTACGAGGAAAAAAAAAAGAAAAAAAAAAAAAAAAGAAAACAAGAAGGGAAAGTGATTTTTCAAATACGAATTTCGATTGAACGCCAACTTGTTATAAGATATCATCGTAGAGATTAAAAAGTGTTCTTGATAAACAAAGTAAAGAATAAGCATGATTCCTTTTTCGAATCGAGAGAGAGAGAGAGAGAGAGAGAGAGAGAGAAAGAGAGAGATAGAGAAAGAAATAAATGCGAAGAGAGACTTTCTCTATTAATCAAACAACCACGTCACTGTCTTCATTACCTTCTCACCTCCTACTGCGCATCGAGGATCGAAAAAATATCAACGACAAAAAGTTAAGAAGAAAAGAAAAGAAAACGGAAGAAGGAGGAAAAAAGAAAAGAAAGAAAGAAAGAAAGAAAAGAATAAAAGAAAAGAATAAAAGAAAAGAAGTCGAAGAAAGCGAAGCCCGTTAGTCGGCAAAGTATTAAGTAGGTTAACTACCGAAATCAAGATCATCGAAGCGCTGTCAAATATATTATATATTATTTTCACATTTACGTAATAACAAGAAACACAAAACACAAGTTTTATCTCTTTCTCTCTCTCTTTCTCTCTCTTTCTTTCTTTCTCTCTCTTTCTTTCTTTCTCTCTATGTGTACGTGTATGTGTTTTACATTAATCATATATACTCGTTCAAAAGAATATTACGAAATTATTACGTATGCATTCGTTTATTCTAAACAAACGAAAAATAATAAATAAATGTAGAAAGTAAAAGAAAAAGAATGATCGATTCAATCCTAATCGCTTCTAAATTCTCTTAAAATTTTACGCTGCATGATCTAAATAATAGAACGCTCAGACTGATTAAAAAACTAATAAAACCTATATATGATTTCATCAAAAAAATGTATATAATGTTAAAAGATATATATTCTTAAAAAAAATATATATATATATATATTATGAAATTATTACGTATGTATTCATTTACTCTAAAGAAAAAAGGAAAAAAGAAAGAAAAAAGAAACAAGAAAAAAGGAAAAACAAAATAAATGAAGACAATAAAGAAAAAAAGAAGTGATCGATTTAATCCTAATCGCATTTAATTCTTTAAAACGTTAAGCAGGATAATCTGACATAATCCTAAAACCAATAAGACCCGTACGTGTAAGATCATCAAAGAAACCCAAGAGACACGATCGTTTATCGGTCAATCAATAAATTTCTACTCAATGAACCTTTCGAAAACTGATTAGATAAACTTCATCGTAGAGTATCGTATTAATAGAAAAGAATTCAAATAAAAATGCTAATGGTTCTTTATCGTTAGACATCGGTATGAGCTACCGTTAGTCTGTCTTTTCATGATAGATTTCATTCTATCCTCCTCTCCCTTCCAATTCATCTTTTTCCCTCTTCTTTCCTCTCCCACCCACATCTCTCTCTCTCTTTTTTTCTCTCTACCTCTCTATCTATCTATCTATCTCTCCTTGATTTATTATTTCCAATATTGTGAAATGATTCTAATGTCGAATTTCTAATGTCGAATACCTGATCTGATAATCGATCGAAAGGAATTGAAAAACGTCGGAATGGGTAAAAGAGAGAAAGAGAGAAAAAGGAAGGGAGATAAAGAAGAGTCGATATATATATATATATAATATAAGATAGAAAGAAAAAATGTAGAGATACTATATAGAATCCGACGAAAGGTTGCGTCTACTCCTAGCTGGATTACGGAGAAACGCTAAGATTACTTGGCAGTGGGTCTGCACGGCCTGCCTACGGACGGTTGTAATTCTCAGCAATTACCTGGAGCACAGTGGCGTAGCCTTGAAAGTACCTTAGAACCTTTCTTCGGACCGAAAGCAATTCTTAAGACCATACCTGTACTATAAGTTCTAACGAAAGGAAAAATTCCTTCCTAATCGCACCATCATTTTATTCGTCGATCTTAGAAATAAATGTTTCTAAGGAAACGTTCGGTACGACGGACGATTTATTTTCTTTGTTCTTTTTTTCTTGTTTTTCCTTTTTTTTTTTTTTTTTTATTTTTTCTTCTTTTATTTTTAATCGGTAGAACAAAAAATAGAAACATGTTAATATTGTTATTAAATTTTACTTTTTCTTTTTTTCTTTTTTTTCTTTTTTTCTTTTTTTTCTTTTTTTCCCCTAGAAATATTATATGTTACTTTAATATGACGATTATTACTTTAATATGTATTATGATGATTATTGTCGATCGTGTTAAGTAATTTAAACAAAAGACAAGATTCTTTATGATGGATAAGAATTTTATTAAGCACGGATTACATAGAAGTTTTGTAAATATATAACTAAAATATTTCTTTAATAAAATCGATAAATTATTTTATCGCGTTAATACATTAATTATTATTGATATTATGCGTTTATCTTAAAAAAAAAAAAAACCTTTTTTTATCACGAGGGATAATAAATTTCTTATTTGTCAATTTCTTTGAAAAAAAAATTAATAAATAAAAAGTTTCTTCCAGATGATAATTATTATCAATCGTACTCTCTCTCTCTCTCTCTCTCTCTCTCTCCCTTTCTTTCTCTCTCTATTTTTCTCTTTCTCTTTCACATGCGCACACACACACATATACAAGTTTTTAGAAAAAGTGATATATCAGGTAGAATATTTCTATCTTATTCATATTTTTTACATTTTCTAAATCTTACGAACAAACACCATTTTTATATTACACATATTCTTTAATATCGAGATTAATGTAAATTAATTTTGTATTAATGATCAATGAAATAAAAAAAGAAAAAGAAAGAGAAAGAAATAAAAATAAAAAAAAAAAAAAATAAAAAAATAAAAAGATAGATAAAATATAGAAAAAAAAGGAAAGAAAGAGAAATTAAAAAATTTTGTTAATTCGCAAATCGTATCTATTATCTTATATCATTAGAGTTTTTCAAATCTTACGAACGAAAAAAAAAAAAAAAACAGAAAAAAACAAAACAAAACAAAACAAAACAAAACAAAAAAGATTACTGTTACGTTATCAAAATTTCTTTTTCATATCTTTTTTTCTTTTTTTCTTTTTCAATAAAATAGAATCAAACTTTTACAAATATACCGCACTCTAATAGAAAATGCAATATGCAATACACGAAATACATATGCACATAAGTATGTACATACATATATATATATACATGTACGTAGAAGTAATAGGTAAGGTGAGAGATCTCGGAGTTATAAAGAGGAGAGAAAATAAGAAAAGGGAGAAAGGGAAAGAGAGAAGTAAAAAAAAAAGAAAAAAGGAAGGAAAGGAAAAAGAAAAATAAGGAAGAAGAAAAAAGAAGAAAAAAGAGGAAAAGAAAAAAAGAGTGGGAGGCGGCGATTGGAAGCTCGAAAAAGAGAGATAGAAAGAGATAGAGAGAGATAGAGAGAGGTTCAGGCGAGATAACTGGCGCCACTGCTAATAATTTCATGCTAGCCGTTTCGAAGGCATGCACGCGTGGCCTCCTAATCGTTCCTCTATCATTTAATCGTTCTCTCTCTCTCTCTCTCTCTCTCTCTTTCTCTCTCTCTCACACACACACACACACACACAAACACACTCACTCTCCTTGTATCTCTCTTTCTTTTTCTTAGACGTTCTCGCAAGCATGATTCGTGCTCGGACACGAATAAACGTTTGTGGGTATGCAACAGGAAACGTTCGAGAAAAACCGGTGCCGTGCAAATGATTCCACGCGTATTCGAATGACATTTAAAAATTATGCTCCTTTCGTCTATTTATTTTTCTAATAGTTCTATATACAAAAATATCATTTTTTCTATTCTCATTCTATTTTCTTTTTTCATTTTCTTCCTTTTCCTTGTATCTTTTTGTTCTGATAAACTCAAAAATCGAAGATATTAACGGGATAACTTGATCTGTTGAAATTAAAACGAATTGTTTAATAATATATATATATATATATATATATATATATATATATATATATAATAAATAACATTTATATGAATAAATTCAATTATATATTCATTGTATGAATATAAACAACATTACAAAATTATCTGAACAATTATCAATTGATAGAAATAAAAAGAATTATCTAAACGATGTTATTAATTAACGAAGGATATTTTAATAATGTACGAATTTGTGAAATTATTAAAATAAGAAAAAAAAAAAAAGTAAATCTACGCCATTGAAAGGACGTTCATATTTTTCATTCGTCCTTTCTTCACGCTTTACAGTCACGGACTCTATATCGATCGGTGACTTTAACGTCGCGTCCACGTGTAGATACTACCTCATACTTACGTCGTTAGAATGGGCGTACGCGACAGTGATCGACAAATAAAATTAAATGACTGACGATAGTGAGGGGGAAAAAAAGGATCGGTGGGAAGGGGAAAAGAGGAAGAAAAAGAAATAACAGAATCGAAGTAAGTTGAAGAATCGGGATTTGAAAATGTTCAAAGAATCTATATACTATTGCTTCAAATATTTTCTCGTCTAGATAAGTTAAAATCGAGTTATTTATATATACACACACGCACGCATACATACTCATATATATATATATATATATATACACACAGTGTGCCCCTTAATGACGTTCGTTCAGTACTTCATGGTAGCTATACAATTCCATCGGACAATGTACCCTTAAATCGACCATTATTCCAATTCCATGTCCGTCTCTCATTTCTACACAAGACTCTTATTGGCAATATATGTACATATGTCAGTATATATGCATACATACATACATAATACAGACACATGTATACATGCAAACATATATATATATATTTCGATATTTCGATCCATAAGAGAAGAGACAAAATTTCAAATAGAAAAGAAAAATTTATGAAAACTTATTACAGAAATAAATTTTGATGAAACAAAATTGATTTAAAAAAAAAAAAAAAAAAAAAGAAAAAAAGAAAAAAGAAAGTAAAAGAAAATTGTGATCAAGCAAAATAATTAGAGAAAAAAAAAAGAAAAGAATGAAATTAATATAAAAAGAAAAGAACAATGAAAATGATAAAGTAAAAATCTAATAACTTTTGACTCAACGAATGTCATTCGAAAATTCGTCTAAAACGATACGTCGCAAATTATTTATCTGTATAGTAAAAAATTGATTAAATTATTATGTTGTTATATTATTATAATATAAAAATTATTATTTTAATATAAATACGTACATATATTAATATACAAATTCAAATAAACAATATAAAATGTATAATTGCAAACATGTAGCTTTCATCTAATGACATATAAAGCGATTAAGATAGAATAGTCTTAGAATAATCGTTGTTAATGAAATAAATTATTTTTTATTTTATGATAAAACAAATTTTGCCCTTTAATAACTATTAAATAACTGAAATTAAGGAAATTTATTATGAATATAAAAAATGAGGACTCTATCATATGCTTCGACACTTAAATTTTTGAAAATTTTTAAAGTGGAATTAATAGATTTGATTTATGCACGGCTCATATATATATATATATATATATATACATATATACATACATATATATATATATATATATACTCACGTACACACATATATCTTTACTGTACGAATATATAAAATCGAATACGAAATAAATCGATGTACTTGATACTTTTCGACAAAAAAATATCAATAACACTTGACATTTAATCAGAACAATTTCTAACTGAATGAAAAATCTCTTTATAAAGTCCCGACAAAATCTTTTTCCGACAGGATAAAAATACTCTTGCTAGAGAGGATCGACAAGTAGAAACTAGGATAATCTCGATGGGAAATGGCGATTGGTCGTAATTGGAATGCCATCTCTGGATGGAGGACGATCGACGAACGACGAACGACCGAGTACTCTGACTGTGTTATCGTTCTTCTTCTTCTTCTTCTTCTCCCTCTTCTTCTCCTTCTCCTTTTTCTTTTACATAAAAACAAAAATAAAAAAAAGTAAAAAAAATATATATATATATATATATATATATATATATAAAATAAGAAGAAAAAGAAAAGAAAGAAGAAGAAGATCATACTTTTACGCAAGAGACTCTTGCACGTTTGCAAAGACGATGATCCCTGTATACACCTACACACTTGCATAGAGCAAAGAAGAGAAAGAGAGAGAAAGAGAGAAGAAGTAAGAATAGAAAGAAAGCATATGTTCATGTATGTATATATGTGTGCGTGTATATATATATATATATATATATATATATATATATATATATATGTATGTGTGTATATGAGAAAGAGATAGACTATATATCACGAAGAGGAAAGATTCACTCACACGAATGAGACGGAATCCAGTTTGCCAAGAAGTTTTTGCAAAAACTGTTGGTGTGCACGTCTCGACCAGTGATTCCTGGACAACGTGACGCAATTATGCAACCAACTGGTCTTTCTCTCTCTCTCTCTTTCTATCTCTATCTCTATCTATCTATCTATTTATCTCTCTCTCTATCTATTTATCTCTCTCTCTCTTTCTCTCTTTCTCTCTCTCTCTCTCTTCTTCACGATTCGTTCTTCTTCTATGCTGCTTCGATACTATCGCTGACCTTGAAGCCCTCGAAGACTCCCTCGCGGCCTTGCAGTTTGTGCCAGGACTTCGGGATCAGGGCCGATCGTAACGACCGTGCAGGCCTAATCACACGTTAGAAAGAGAAAAAGAGAGAAAGAGAGAAAGAGAGAGAGAGAGAAAAAGAACGGTAATCAAAGTGATCGCCATGCTAGTCTCTGTTTCTTCTTCTTTTTCTTCTTCTTCTTCGTCGTTGACTGTAATTGATTGATTCGAAAGTAATTAACCTACAAGAAACTATTGATGAACACCTGTTGGTGGACAAAGGATATACGGTAAGGTATGTCGAGTTGCCTGCAGACAGGCGCAATTCTATTATCGTTGAATTAAAATTCCAACAACGTTTAATAAGTTTTTATCTTTAAAGGATTAGCTATTCTGTTAGAGAAAAGTTGAAAAGATTTTTTTTATGAAAATAGAAAATAGTTAATCATTAATTAAACATTAATAAATAAGTATAAGTAACAAAGTAAACAAAATTATTATTTTCTTTTATTTAAACGTATTTAACGCAATCTTTTTTCCATATCAAAAAAAAAAAGAAAAAAAAATAATATTACGTAATGTGGAACATATTCTATTAATTATATTACTATAATTGTATTATACTAATCCCATAAAAATAGAAATACCATGTACTATAAAAATATACTATACATGAAAAAAAAAAATTTTAATATGATATAAATTAAGAATTAATTTTGTATAGAAATATACATATATACTTATTTATAAATTACATAGGATTATGGAAAGTTAAAAAATGGACAAAACATTTTGATAGAGACCTAACAGTTGAAAATAAAATATGTAATCCAATCATAGCCATTGGAAATATCTCTAAATAAGTTTCCCTAATATCATAAAAAACATTCTAGTTAAGTTCTGGTAAATCGAAATTACATATTGAGATATATTTATAATAGAGATTTTAAGAAAAACTAAATTATAACATATTAAACATATTAAATATTATTATATTATATTAAATATTAAACATAAATATATTTTATTTCTTCAATCTTTACATACACTTCAGCGTTATAAAAGCTCGTATGTATTACAAACACCTGTATATACATTTATATATATATATATATATATATATATATATATATATATATACATGTATATACATGTATATACATAGATACACCTACGTTCTTCCTCTTTCTTTGAGTTTCTAGCGAACTGGATCGAATATCCTCGAGCAATGCAAATTCAGTAGGAAGATTCTCTTATGGCGTCTGAGTTTGGCTTGGTGTAGCTGATCTCGATCACACGGTAGCACGAAGAAGAAGAGAGTTTACCGGTGCTGAAGGCAGCCAAAAGGATCAAAGAAAGATGATAAGAAGAGAGAGAGAGAGAGAGAAAAAGAGATAGGGGAGAAAGGGGGGGAGAGAAAGAGGGAGAGAGAGAGAGAGAGAAAGACATACAGAGAAGAAGAAAGAAAAAAGGATAGTGAAGTAACTTGTAGTGGTGATTTTCTGCGTAACACCTGCTGCTCGTGTCGTAACTTGTCTGACATCCTCATTGCCGAAAACAGAAGCTGCTGGGGCTTCCAGATCGACCGATATACCGGTATCTCATAACGGCTCGCGCCAAGAAAATGGCCTTTTAAATTGCACACCGACGTTACATCGACGCCTTATTAACTCTGAGAACGTGAATACGTGAACGTGATTCTCCGAACAAAGTATAAGGAGCACGCGTTATTCTTTTATTATACTCCTATGCTACACTTCAAATCCTTTAATCAATTGTCTACAATTGATCCTTATGTCAATTGTCTACAATGATGATTTTACAATGATTATTCTATATAATTAATGTTTTATATAAATATTGTTAACTCTTAAATGAATATTTCTATTTAAATATTTGAACGTATTAACGCATAATATATGTAATATTATATAAGAATGCTTAATATATAATGTGATATAAGTGATAACGTTTAATATATAATTATAATATAATAATGTTTAATAAACGCTAAATTAGGACATATTAATATTTAATATCTAATGTAATATATGTATAAATATTTATATTCATGTATATATATATATGCCAATATTTAGTTAATCATAAAATTCCATAGAAAAGAAAAGAAAATAATTATGATAATGAAATATTTTCAATTTACTTTCTTCATTATATAGACATTTACTTTAATAAATTGCATAAAAGAAAAAATAAAATGACGAATCAATATACACTAATAATTAATAAAGAATATCAATATCCTAAAAATGATTCGGTCAATTTTATTATAGACTAAAATGCGTCATAACTACATCCTACGAAATACGCAAGAACTTTCGAAATGATCTGATATTAAGATTAAGACATATGTGAGAAACTAAATGACAGTTTTATTCGACATAAAACAGAAACATGCGGAAGTGACCATTATATTTAAAACTACAAATAAAGTCATTATTTACATTTCCTGCACGTATCATAGTACTGACATAACATATGGTTCGATGTCATTATAGCTTATCAATTGGATAATAAATTAATTTCTATTCAGAAACTGCGTATAAATACCATGCTTGAATCCTCAAAATTTTGAAAGTGGAATAGGAAGCAAGCGATCATGAAGGTATCCGCGACCTCTCTACTCTTCATTGTGGTTTCTACCACGGCCCTCTCGGTAAGTTCAAATAACTATAATAAGAACATCGTTTAATCTATTATATTGAAAGTTTATAAAAAGTCAGTCTAACAATACGAATTATTATACAATAGATACCAGCAGGTAATCGACAGAGTCAAGAAATAGGATCAATATCAAATCCAATAAACAATGTCAGAGCTAGCCAAGGAATAAATGCAGGAATAAATGCAGGAATAAATGCAAATGCAAAAGTAGGATCAAAAACAGGAGTTAATTCCAATATAAATGCAGGTAATCGACAGGGTCAAGGAATAGGATCAATATCAAATTCAATAAACAATATCAGAGCTAGCCAAGGAATAAATGCAGGAATAAATGCAGGAATAAATGCAGGAATAAATGCAGGAATAAATGCAGGAATAAATGCAGGAATAAATGCAAATGCGAAGGGAGGATCAAAAACAGGAGCTAATTTCAATATAAATGCAGGAGTACAAGCACAATCGAAAGGAAAATCAAATGTAGGAGCTAATTTAGGTATACATGCAGGATTAGGTCAACAATGGAATATTCCGTCTTATTCCAAACATTCTGGACATAATAATGATAATTATAATAATAAGGGTTATTCATATTACTTTCCTCGAATAATCGAATTTCCTAAAATACCTAAACTTCCTCATATACCCTTACCTTTCCCCCTTTGGTCTACGAAAACTACAACCACTACAACTGAAAAACCATGCGACGAATCAAGTATGACTACTACTACTGCAAAACCAACAAAAGCACCAACGAGTAAACCATCACCAAGTACTAAATCTACTTCAACCACTAAAAAATCAAGTGAAGCACCGAGCAGTTCGGCGTCACCAAGTTCTGAAAAAATTCCTTGCGAAGAATCTAGCGCAGCACCAAGCAGCTCTGCCCACCCAAGTTCTACGAGCTCAAAAAAACCAAGTGAAGCACCGAGCAGTTCTGCCTCGCCAAGTTCGTCCAGTTCTGAAAAACCCAGCGAAGCAACAAACAGTTCGGCATCACAAAGTTCTGAAACTACTCCATGTGAAGAATCTAGCGTAACACCTAGCAGCTCTGCAGTTCCAAGTTCGTCCAATTCTGAAAAACCCAGTGAAGCCCCGAGCAGCTCTGTTTCACCAAGTTCTTCCAGCTCTGAACAACCCAGCGAAGCCCCAAGCAGCTCTGTCCCGCCTAGTTCTTCCAGTTCTGAACAACCCAGTGAAGCAACCAGCAGCTCGGTCTCAACAAGTTCTCCCAGTTCTGAACAACCAAGCGAAGCACCCAGCAGCTCTCCCTCGCCAAGTTCTTCCAGCTCTGAACAACCCAGTGAAGCCCCAAGCAGCTCTGCCTCACCTAGTTCTTCAAGTTCTGAACAACCAAGCGAAGCACCGAGCAGTTCGGCATCACCAAGTTCTGAATCTACTCCTTGTGAAGAATCTAGCGTAGCACCCAGCAGCTCTCCCTCGCCAAGTTCTTCCAGCTCTGAACAACCCAGCGAAGCACCCAGCAGCTCGGCCTCACCAAGTTCTCCCAGTTCTGAACAACCAAGCGAACCTCCAAGCAGTTCGGCATCACCAAGTTCTTCCAGCTCTGGACAACCAAGCGAAGCGCCAAGCAGCTCTGCCTCACCTAGTTCTTCAAGTTCTGAACAACCCAGCCAAGCACCGAGCAGTTCGGCATCACCAAGTTCTGAATCTACACCTTGTGAAGAATCTAGCGTAGCACCCAGCAGCTCTCCCTCGCCAAGTTCTTCCAGCTCTGAACAACCCAGCGAAGCACCCAGCAGCTCACCCTCACCAAGTTATCCCAGTTCTGAACAACCAAGCGAAGCACCAAGCAGCTCTGCCTCGCCTAGTTCTTCCAGCTCTGGACAACCAAGCGAAGCACCAAGCAGCTCTGCCTCGCCAAGTTCGTCCAGCTCTGAACAACCCAGTGAAGCCCCAAGCAGCTCTGCCTCGCCAAGTTCTTCCAGCTCTGAACAACCCAGTGAAGCACCCAGCAGCTCTGCTTCACCAAGTTCTTCCAGCTCTGGACAACCAAGCGAACCTCCAAGCAGCTCTGCCTCGCCAAGTTCTTCCAGCTCTGAACAACCCAGTGAAGCCCCAAGCAGCTCTGCCTCACCTAGTTCTTCAAGTTCTGAACAACCCAGCCAAGCACCGAGCAGTTCGGCATCACCAAGTTCTGAATCTACTCCTTGTGAGGAATATAGCGTAGATCCAAGCAGCTCTGCCTCGCCAAGTTCTTCCAGCTCTGAACAACCCAGTGAAGCACCCAGCAGCTCTGCTTCACCAAGTTCTTCCAGCTCTGGACAACCAAGCGAACCTCCAAGCAGCTCCGCCTCGCCTAGTTCTTCCAGTTCTGAACAACCAAGCGAAGCTCCAAGCAGCTCTGCCTCGCCAAGTTCTTCCAGCTCTGAACAACCCAGTGAAGCACCCAGCAGCTCGGCCTCACCAAGTTCTCCCAGTTCTGAACAACCAAGCGAAGCAACGAGCAGTTCGGCATCACCAAGTTCTTCCAGCTCTGGACAACCAAGTGAAGCGCCAAGCAGTTCTGCCTCGCCTAGTTCTTCCAGTTCTGAACAACCAAGCGAAGCTCCAAGCAGTTCTGCCTCGCCTAGTTCTTCAAGTTCTGAACAACCCAGCGAAGTACCGAGCAGTTCGGGATCACCAAGTTCTGAATCTACTCCTTGTGAGGAATATAGCGTAGCTCCAAGCAGCTCTGCCTCGCCAAGTTCTTCCAGCTCTGAACAACCAAGCGAAGCCCCAAGCAGCTCTGCCTCACCAAGCTCTTCCAGTTCTGAACAACCCAGTGAAGCACCCAGCAGCTCTGCTTCACCAAGTTCTTCCAACTCTGGACAACCAAGCGAACCTCCAAGCAGCTCTGCCTCGCCTAGTTCTTCCAGTTCTGAACAACCAAGCGAAGCTCCAAGCAGCTCTGCCTCGCCAAGTTCTTCCAGCTCTGGACAACCAAGCGAACCTCCAAGCAGCTCCGCCTCGCCTAGTTCTTCCAGTTCTGAACAACCAAGCGAAGCTCCAAGCAGCTCTGCCTCGCCAAGTTCTTCCAGCTCTGAACAACCCAGTGAAGCACCCAGCAGCTCGGCCTCACCAAGTTCTCCCAGTTCTGAACAACCAAGCGAAGCAACGAGCAGTTCGGCATCACCAAGTTCTTCCAGCTCTGGACAACCAAGTGAAGCGCCAAGCAGTTCTGCCTCGCCTAGTTCTTCCAGTTCTGAACAACCAAGCGAAGCTCCAAGCAGTTCTGCCTCGCCTAGTTCTTCAAGTTCTGAACAACCCAGCGAAGCACCGAGCAGTTCGGGATCACCAAGTTCTGAATCTACTCCTTGTGAGGAATATAGCGTAGCTCCAAGCAGCTCTGTCTCGCCAAGTTCTTCTAGCTCTGAACAACCAAGCGAAGCCCCAAGCAGCTCTGCCTCACCAAGCTCTTCCAGTTCTGAACAACCCAGTGAAGCACCCAGCAGCTCTGCTTCACCAAGTTCTTCCAGCTCTGGACAACCAAGCGAACCTCCAAGCAGCTCTGCCTCGCCTAGTTCTTCCAGTTCTGAACAACCAAGCGAAGCTCCAAGCAGCTCTGCCTCGCCAAGTTCTTCCAGCTCTGAACAACCCAGTGAAGCACCCAGCAGCTCGGCCTCACCAAGTTCTCCCAGTTCTGAACAACCAAGCGAAGCACCGAGCAGTTCGGCATCACCAAGTTCTTCCAGCTCTGGACAACCAAGTGAAGATCCAAGCAGCTCTGCCTCGCCTAGTTCTTCCAGTTCTGAACAACCAAGCGAAGCTCCAAGCAGTTCTGCCTCGCCAAATTCTTCAAGTTCTGAACAACCCAGCGAAGCACCGAGCAGTTCGGGATCACCAAGTTCTGAATCTACTCCTTGTGAGGAATATAGCGTAGCTCCAAGCAGCTCTGCCTCGCCAAGTTCTTCTAGCTCTGAACAACCCAGTGAAGCACCCAGCAGCTCTGCCTCGCCAAGTTCTTCTAGCTCTGAACAACCCAGTGAAGCACCCAGCAGCTCGGCCTCACCAAGTTCTCCCAGTTCTGAACAACCCAGTGAAGCACCGAGCAGTTCGGCATCACCAAGTTCTTCCAGCTCTGGTCAACCAAGCGAAGCGCCAAGCAGCTCTGCCTCACCAAGTTCTTCTAGCTCTGGACAACCAAGTGAAGCTCCAAGCAGCTCTGCCTCGCCTAGTTCTTCCAGCTCTGGTCAACCAAGCGAAGCGCCAAGCAGCTCTGCCTCACCAAGTTCTTCTAGCTCTGGACAACCCAGTGAAGCACCCAGCAGCTCGGCCTCACCAAGTTCTCCCAGTTCTGAACAACCCAGTGAAGCACCGAGCAGTTCGGCATCACCAAGTTCTTCCAGCTCTGGTCAACCAAGCGAAGCGCCAAGCAGCTCTGCCTCACCAAGTTCTTCTAGCTCTGGACAACCAAGTGAAGCTCCAAGCAGCTCTGCCTCGCCTAGTTCTTCCAGCTCTGGTCAACCAAGCGAAGCGCCAAGCAGCTCTGCCTCACCTAGTTCTTCTAGCTCTGGACAACCAAGTGAAGCTCCAAGCAGCTCTGCCTCGCCTAGTTCTTCCAGTTCTGAACAACCAAGCGAAGCCCCAAGCAGCTCTGCCTCACCAAGCTCTTCCAGCTCTGAACAACCCAGTGAAGCACCGAGCAGTTCGGCATCACCAAGTTCTTCCAGCTCTGGTCAACCAAGCGAAGCGCCAAGCAGCTCTGCCTCACCTAGTTCTTCAAGTTCTGAACAACCCAGCGAAGCACCGAGCAGTTCGGGATCACCAAGTTCTGAATCTACTCCTTGTGAGGAATATAGCGTAGCTCCAAGCAGCTCTGCCTCGCCAAGTTCTTCCAGCTCTGAACAACCAAGCGAAGCCCCAAGCAGCTCTGCCTCACCAAGCTCTTCCAGCTCTGAACAACCCAGTGAAGCACCCAGCAGCTCTGCTTCACCAAGTTCTTCCAGCTCTGGACAACCAAGCGAACCTCCAAGCAGCTCTGCCTCGCCTAGTTCTTCTAGTTCTGAACAACCAAGCGAAGCTCCAAGCAGCTCTGCCTCGCCAAGTTCTTCCAGCTCTGAACAACCCAGTGAAGCACCCAGCAGCTCGGCCTCACCAAGTTCTCCCAGTTCTGAACAACCAAGCGAAGCACCGAGCAGTTCGGCATCACCAAGTTCTTCCAGCTCTGAACAACCAAGCGAAGCACCAAGCAGCTCTGCCTCACCAAGTTCTTCTAGCTCTGGTCAACCAAGCGAAGCGCCAAGCAGCTCTGCCTCACCAAGTTCTTCTAGCTCTGGACAACCAAGTGAAGCCCCAAGCAGCTCTGCCTCGCCTAGTTCTTCCAGTTCTGAACAACCAAGCGAAGCCCCAAGCAGCTCTGCCTCACCAAGCTCTTCCAGCTCTGAACAACCCAGTGAAGCACCGAGCAGTTCGGCATCACCAAGTTCTTCCAACTCTGGTCAACCAAGCGAAGCGCCAAGCAGCTCTGCCTCACCTAGTTCTTCAAGTTCTGAACAACCCAGCGAAGCACCGAGCAGTTCGGGATCACCAAGTTCTGAATCTACTCCTTGTGAGGAATATAGCGTAGCTCCAAGCAGCTCTGCCTCGCCAAGTTCTTCCAGCTCTGAACAACCAAGCGAAGCCCCAAGCAGCTCTGCCTCACCAAGCTCTTCCAGCTCTGAACAACCCAGTGAAGCACCCAGCAGCTCTGCTTCACCAAGTTCTTCCAGCTCTGGACAACCAAGCGAAGCTCCAAGCAGCTCTGCCTCGCCTAGTTCTTCCAGTTCTGAACAACCAAGCGAAGCTCCAAGCAGCTCTACCTCGCCAAGTTCTTCCAGCTCTGAACAACCCAGTGAAGCACCCAGCAGCTCGGCCTCACCAAGTTCTCCCAGTTCTGAACAACCAAGCGAAGCACCGAGCAGTTCAGCATCACCAAGTTCTTCCAGCTCTGAACAACCAAGCGAAGCACCAAGCAGCTCTGCCTCACCAAGTTCTTCTAGCTCTGGACAACCAAGTGAAGCTCCAAGCAGCTCTGCCTCGCCTAGTTCTTCCAGTTCTGAACAACCAAGCGAAGCTCCAAGCAGTTCTGCCTCGCCTAGTTCTTCAAGTTCTGAACAATCCAGCGAAGCACCGAGCAGTTCGGGATCACCAAGTTCTGAATCTACTCCTTGTGAGGAATATAGCGTAGCTCCAAGCAGCTCTGCCTCGCCAAGTTCTTCCAGCTCTGAACAACCAAGCGAAGCCCCAAGCAGCTCTGCCTCACCAAGCTCTTCCAGCTCTGAACAACCCAGTGAAGCACCCAGCAGCTCTGCTTCACCAAGTTCTTCCAGCTCTGGACAACCAAGCGAAGCTCCAAGCAGCTCTGCCTCACCAAGTTCTCCCAGTTCTGAACAACCAAGCGAAGCACCAAGCAGCTCTGCCTCGCCTAGTTCTTCCAGTTCTGAACAACCAAGCGAAGCTCCAAGCAGCTCTGCCTCGCCAAGTTCTTCCAGCTCTGAACAACCAAGCGAAGCTCCAAGCAGCTCTGCCTCGCCAAGTTCTTCCAGCTCTGAACAATCCAGTGAAGCCCCAAGCAGCTCTGCCTCGCCTAGTTCTTCCAGTTCTGAACAACCAAGCGAAGCTCCAAGCAGCTCTGCCTCGCCTAGTTCTTCCAGTTCTGAACAACCAAGCGAAGCTCCAAGCAGCTCTGCCTCGCCTAGTTCTTCCAGTTCTGAACAACCAAGCGAAGCTCCAAGCAGTTCTGCCTCACCTAGTTCTTCCAGTTCTGAACAACCAAGCGAAGCTCCAAGCAGTTCTGCCTCGCCTAGTTCTTCAAGTTCAGGAGAACCCAGCGAAGCACCGAGCAGTTCGGCCTCTCCAAGTTCTGAAAGTACACCTTGTGAAGAATCTAGCGTAGCATCGAGCAGTTCTGCCTCGCCTAGTTCTTCCAGTTCTATCCATCCAAGCGGCGGACCGAGTAGCTCTTTGCCAAGTTCTGGTTCAACCCCTTGGATCAGTTCGACCCGTTTTCCTCACCACTTTACTGATTCAGTCGGTCGACAGTGCTATTGTTACTGATTTTTAAAATTACTTAAAATTTTTTAATTCGGCTCAGTTATTTTAAAACGTCAACAATTTTACTATATCTTTCTGAAACATAATTACTAAACATAGACTAAATTTGTAATTGGCATTTTCTGTAAATTGAATCAAACTGTTATTTTAATTGAATAAATTATTTTATGAAAATATCTCAGTAGCCGAAATTTCATATTAGATGTACTTAACCATCTTGTTATATTTCCCACAAATTTTTTGTCCGATGTTGATGTTACATAAGGAAATGTGATGAAGCGAACGAGTCTTTTATTGATGAGATTTCTAAAAGTTCCTTCTTTCTCATAAAAATCTGATAATTTACAGATCGGAGCAATTGTGTTTATTTAATTATATCTTTTAGATTACATCTCGAAATTCATCACACGATCTCTTTTTATCTGTGAAACACACTTCAGGCACAAAGAATGCAATACTACGTATTAACCGAAAGAGAAAATTAGACTATAAAATTAGACGAATGGAAAATGTGGGAAAAATGAAGCAATTAAAAATGAATTAAGGATTATATACTTATAAAAAAAAAATGTTTGAACGAAAAATATAAGGTTACAAAATTGAACGAAAAAGAATTCTTATATGAACGTATGAATCAAAGATAAATTGGCTATCAAAAAGAATTGTTTCACTGGAAATATTTTTACCTTAATATTCTTTCAACAAATTTTTAGAACAATAATTGTTGAAATAGAATTCATTGAAACGGAAAGAGGAATCAAACAGGGTGGAGCTCTCGCAGTTGAACATGAAAAGAAAGGAAAAGAAAAAGATAGATGAAGATAAAAAAATATAAGAGCGGAAAAAGGAACAGGTGAAGGAGAGGAAGAAGAAGAGAAGCTATGATGGAAGATGGGTTGAGGGGTTGCTAGGATCTCTGTGGTCTGCTACATCTATTTATAGCGTACACCATGCTAATGCATATACGCCTATGCACTACGTTAAGCCTTCGCGTCGAGCATAACGGGCTTTTACGTGTTGCACTGAATATTCCCCGTGCTGTGAACGCGTGTGCGTGTCATTTTTCTTTTTTTTTTTTTTTGTTTGTTATCCCTTTCTCTATCTCTCCTTTCTTTCTTATACCTACACATATATATATATATATATATATATATACATCTCACCCCCTCTCTCTCTCTCTCTCTCTCTCCCTCATGTTGAACACACGTGCTTGGCTCTCGTACGCGCATGCGTACTCACTTTGCTTCGAGCGTGCAAAACTCGATCTAAGAACCGACGACGTTTACGTTTCACGCTTTTCCACCATCCTCTGCTATTCAAGGATTATCAAAGAGGAAAATATACAGGTATGTATTCTTAACTATCGACTTCGAAAATTCGTTCTTATTTATTAAATGGAAAGTTCTTTTTAAATATAACGAAAAAAAAATATTTCTAATGTGAAATATATTTTCATTCGTAATATAAAAAAAAAAGTACAATTTGTTATCTTAAAAAGGAAAATAAAAAAAAGAAAAAAAAAACAAGTACAAAAAATTATTATCATCTTTCATACTAATCATTGATTTTAAAGATACATATATATAACGAGAGAGAGAGAGAGAGAGAGAGAGAGTGTGTGTGTGAGAAAGAAGAAGAAAGTAAATAAATGAAAAATAAAAAAATTATATAGAACAAAATTCTAAATTTTTAATTAAACTTAGAAATTAAGCGATAATAATTTGTCCTTTAAAAAGAATAATCGATTATGATCTTTCATATAAATCGTAGATTACGAGAATACGTTATTTGCAAAAATAAGAAAGATGGGAAAAGAGAGAAAATAAATAAATTAAGGATAAATGAAAAAAAAAAAGTAAAAGAAATGTTAGGAAAGAAAACCTTCTAAAAACAAGATGATATTTAACAAAAATAATTAAAGAAACAAATAATCGTCATCTTCCATATAAGTTATTAATTGTAAAAATAAAGAAATAAAAAAGAAAAAAACATGAAGAGAAAGAGGAAGATAGATAGGGAGTGAGAGAGAGAGAGAGAGAGAGAGAGAGAGAGAGAAAGAGAGAGAGAGAGAAAGGGAGAGAATAAAAGGATTTGTTTAGAAAAAAAAAAGAAGAAAAATGAAAAAGAAGAGAAAAGAGAGAGAGAATACAACCGGTTTGTACATAGTTTTTCCATGAAATATTTAAATTCGCCGATGTCGATGGCACGTACTGTAATTTACGTTCGATTCCCGTCTATCTTCGCGACAGATAAGAGCTTTGCCAGAGCAGCAACTCTTCTTGCAGCTCGGGGCGTTATAACTTCGGCAGTTGTTACTTATAAATTACCATCGGGGCAGTTATAACTCATAGACCGTTCGCGACGCCTTTATAACTTATACCTCTGACTTATAAGTTATAAGCACACGGTACTTACGTATAACGTGTATACACATACGTATATATATATATATATATATATATATATATATATATATATATATATATACATATATATATATATACCATATACGTATACATATGTGTTACGATTGCCGATGATATAAGATAAAGATTCGACACCACTGAATGCGATATTAACGTATTACACGCGATACGTTTCTTGTACTTCGAACTTGACGTTAATGGTCAAAACGACTACTTACCTTGTTTTCTCACGATAAGGAAAAAAAAAAAAAAAAAAAAAATAATAATAATCTGAAAGGAAAACGATTATTATAAAGAAGAAAAAAAAAGAAAAAGAAAAAGAGGAAGAAGAAGAAGATGAGGAAGAAGAGTAGGAGAAGAAAATTGTGTGAACGATTTTAGAGCGATCACATTTGGTATCTAATTATAATCATGACATTTCAATTGTATGAATTTGAGTAAAAAAACAAAAAAAAACAAAAAAAAAAGAAAAAAGGAAACAAATAAATAAGTAAGAGAATTATTAAAAAAAAATGAACAATAAGGGAAGATAAAAAGATTGCAAACAAGAAAGGTAGTCAAGCGCATCTAATAATTATAATTATTACGTTCTAATAATACAGATTCGATAAAGAATGCTTTTCAAAGTACGATCGCTCGGGACGACGATATAGAAAGTCGTTAATGTGAGAGAAAGAAAAAATAAAAAGAAATAATAAAAAGAAAAAGAAAATGAAAAAAGAAAAAAAAAAGAAAAAAGATTATAAACAAAACGAGTGGTCACGTCTAATAATTATAATTATAATATTTTAATTATATGGATTCGAAGGAAAGTTTTTCAAAATACCCGTTAAGGAAACAGACAAAACAGGGAGAATTGCAGATTGGTACGGAAGGAAGTTTCCCCACTCGAAGAACGAGGTAACGAGATTGGCTTTTTCGCGTCGCTAGACTGGTCACGGCGTCAGTAAATTGACCGATAATGTAGCTTGGCACTGATTGCTGGATAGCAATGATGAATGCACGAGGGACACCCAACCGACCCTCTCCCTCCACGCCCCTTACTCCTTCTGATACTAGCCTCTCGATGCACGCCAAGGTCGATGACCTTGCACAAGCCCTCGGGTACTCTTTGGCGCCACACTCTGTTCGTTCTTACTTTTCGTTTTCTTCCCTTTCTCTTTCTATCTTTTTATCATCATTGTGGAATTCATGTTTGGTCTTCCTATGTTGAAAAATCATTCCTATTGACTTTAACCAAACGCCATAAGATGGAAATTATTTGTTCTGATCTAACTGATCAAAAGTATGATTCCATCAGACTCATCCTATGTAAAACTGAATAGCGGTATGGTGAGACAGAAGAGAATGAAGCAATTTCGAAAATTTTTTTTCCCATTTCGTTATTACTTCCAAAGGTCAATTTTGTCTGGATCATGTAATACAGTGGCTTTGTACCTTTTTTCGATATCTTCACGTGTTAGCAGACTTTGGAGTTTGGTATTTTTTTGTTGCTTTTTTCTTTTTCTCTCTTTTTCATTTAGAAAAAGTACTAATTATGGATTGATCTTGAAGCAGGTAAGAGTATGTGTGTGTATGCGTGCGCGCGCGTATATATATGTGTATTGCTAAAGAATTTTTTTAAAAGCTCAATTTTCATGCTATTTGTTATATTTCAAATTGCATCGAAATAATAATTTTTGAATTATTATAAAGAGAAAGATTATTAATTTTATAATATCACGAAAGGTAGCCATAATTTATATAACAACAAAAGAATATATTTAAAGTGTGACATAGCCAATCGAAATACATCTGGTGTCTCTCAAATATTTGCCTCACCTTTCAGGTGTTTCAATGTATCATCTAACGTGATGGTTTTTTATTTGAATCCTTAACAAATCGTATCATTGATAATTTAGACACGCGTTCATCGTTTCTCTTTATCGTTTCTACCTTATAATCGTATCATCAGTTTGTAAGAATTGCGTTTGCTCTTATTTCATTTTTATCGATTTTATGTCAACTCTTATTACGATCGATCATTGATATCAATTATACCACTTTTAAAAATCTTTCAAAACACTTCTCATTAACATCGACGAATATAATATTCTCTTAAAAAGAAATAAAAAAAAAAGAAACAATACTTCTTTGAATTATTCGTTTTTATCAACAAGATCGATAAATCTTTAACAGCGCAAATATATCTGAACTCGTTATCGACACTTCTTCTTATTCTTCTTCTTCTTCTTCTATCTATCTTTCTATTCTATTCTATTCTATTCCATTTTCTCTGTTTCAAGATGTAGGATCTACGAGCATGAGATGTAAAAGAGCGACATAAAGTACGAATGAGACGAAACGAGCTAGGAAGGTGACGGGGTAAAATGAGAACGAGCCACCCCCGCTCAACGATAACAAATGGTCCTTTAGAAATTCTGCGTGACCGAGCGCAGGTGGTATCCGATGGTGAAACGCCCACGTTTTCTTTTTACACATCCGTTTGTTCCATAACTATTTCTCTCTCAGTTCTCTTAAAATTTTCTTTATTACGGAAATACATTCGTTCAAAGCTTCCCTTTCATTTCTTTACGAATTTATCGCCCTATCGTAAAAATTATCGAGAAACTATGAACATCGTTAGAATTCTAACATATAATACAAATCGAATTTATCGTTTATACCAATATTAAATAATTGAAAATATTACTGATCTTATGAATGAATATAAATCAACATTGTTCATATTGTTATTAAATAATTGACAATATTATTAATATCTTATGAGAATTAATATAAATAAAAATTGTTAATAATTATTGAATATATTATTAACATATATCTAATTGTTCTTTCTTAATGACTGAATAATTTTCTTTATTTATCGATTGATGATATTGAAATAGTGGATGTCTTGTATAAAATAAAAGAATTTCAATGTACACATACAATATATGTATAACGGATACGAAGAAAGCGGCGAGATCCATGTAAATCCGTATGCGAGAAAGGTACCTTTAGCATGATCCTCTCAATGTCATCGATCTCAGATCGTCGTCGCATCGCTCGAGCCGTCGTGGAATGTGCACTGCTCCGGTTTCAACCTCAACACGCCGCAGGAAAAGTTCTTAACATTATTAAAACCAGTTAGTCACAGTGGAACTGCTTCGGTCGCTCTTATCGGATTATAATTGTGGATTACGAGTTCTCTCTCTCTGACTTTTCGATAGAAAGTTTTATTAATACGACGTACGCCTATTTACGTCAAGACTTGTGTAAAAAAGAAAAACGAAAAAAAAAGAAAATAATTCCTTTCAATTATAAAATTGATCGAAAATGATTAACGTAAATCAAAGACCAATATTGTATAATTTAAAAAACTAGACGATAATTTACGTTAAAGTGTTATTTGTTTTACTTCATGATTTCTACTTTACCGACGAGACTTTCGTTACCGATCGAGGTATCGCCAGTGATGAAAATTAGAAACACATACCTAAATTAATGTTACTCGATCGATATTGAAGTAAACTTTTTTCAATGTATCATAAGATATAAACAATATTGATATAATAATAATAAAAAGTAAAAAAAGAAAAAACAAGAAATAGGAAAAACTCTTCATATAAAAATTCATTTTATCATATGCTTTCTTTTGAAAAGAAAGATAACGAATTTATATACTATCACATATTTGAGATTTTTATAAATATGATAACAGACTTTTTTTATCTGTACATACGTATTATTATTAAAAGAAAAATATATAAAAATGATTATATAATATTAAAAGGATTATATAATATATATCTCAATATGTTAGCTTTAATTTCGAAAAAAATAATTTTGCTTGTTACGTTGACTTTTCCTTTTAATGAATCATTATACTTTTTGTTTAATTTCAAAGATTATCGTGCATTTATGATACTAGATGATAGTGTAATGCGGAAAAAGAGATCGTAAATGCTGAAATGACGCAAAAGAGGAAGTACGATGTAATATATATATATATAAATATAAGTAGTACTTCTATTGGATTGATAGACGTAGAATATTATTTCTAGCCAATAGAATAGTACCACATGTAATGAAGAAAATCGTCGACCAATGAAAGCACAGTTCAGAATGAGTAGAATTTTTCGTGGACGTAATGCTTGTATGTAGTCGATTAGTCGTATTGCATCAGTCGAAGGTGATATAAGGGAGTTTTTGATAAATTTTGCTTTTGGTTATGTGTTTTGTCAGTCTACACAAAACACTTGGAAGGACAGTGTTAGATCATCAATCACGAATGTACGATAAAAACTTGTGATAGAAAAGTGATAGATTGTATTTTTATTTGTTATTATATATATATATATATATATATATACATGAATGTACATGAATGAATATGAGTGCATTGAAGAGCGTTGTCATCGCATTTCCTAAGGGTCTTTCCAAGGGATCTGCTATTGTGCCCAATAACGACCTTGTCAGATCGGTTCCAAAATTAAATTTTTCAACGTCGATTTTAACCGATAAAACGACGGAAATGGATATAACGAGAAAAATACCAAAGCAGGAAGAACTCCACGAGGAAAGTGCATTTTTCAAACCAGATGTCTGTATTAGAGGAAAAAAACGTCGTCTTGATCATCTCACATGGGAGGAAAAATTACAGAGGAAGTACGTTGGAAAATGTGTTTATTAAAATTCTATTTCCATGTAAAAAAAAAGAAAAAACAAAGAAAAAAAATGGATTGCATCGGAATAGATGAAAGTAATTGGTTAAAACGGTATATTTTTTTATTTTTATTTTATAGGAAATTAAAGAACAGAGTAGCAGCACAAACTTCGAGAGATAGGAAGAAAGCTAAATTGGATGAATTAGAAGAAACTGTTAGAACGTTGAGGGAAAGAAACGATGTATTGACCCAAGAATGTGCTTTATTGAAGTCACAAAATGAGTCGCTTATAAGTGAAACAAAAATATTGAGGAGAGAAAGGGAAACGAGTAATATGAGCGAGCAACTTTGTTCATCGTGTCAGGCTCGTGTCGGTTGTCCTGTACCTTCACTGGGATCTGCAGTATCCCCACAAAACCCTCTGCCGCAGGGTGGGACAGTACAGTCGGCACCATCCCTGACACTAACACCAGGAGCAGCCATATTGCTGAAGATTATGACCCTTTACCTCCTCTCGAAGAATTATTTGGAGATCTCCAAGGGGATGATTACATCGATCGACTCGAAGAACTTGCAGAAAGCCTCCTTCGAGAAGTTACCGCAGAAGTGGAAGCAAATTCTCATAGATCAAATGAACAAGTGAGTTTTAATTGAGGAAAAACATTAATCTATCTGAGACAGTATTTTATATATATATATATAATTATATATATATATATATATATATACACCTCATCTATTCAGTTAAATGTTTCTTCAATTATCAGATCTTCCAGAAATGGATGAAATATTCTAAAGTAATAATAATCGATATAAAGAAAAATTTAATATATATATATATATTAGCATTCTCATGTACAAAATAATGTTCATCCATTTCTAATGTATCTCTATATCTTTTTAATTCAGTTTTTTCTTCATTAATAATATAATCATCTCCATAGGTGTCAGACGAAGAAAATACAATTAAAAAATCTGATAATTCAAAAAGAATGGTGGGGCAGACATCAAAAAATGTGGAAACCGATACAATCGCTTGTAGAAGCGTGAACGATTACGATAATTGGCATCTTAACTGTAGCACAGACGTCACGCATATTCTTCTAGATAATACACGAACGACACCGGTATCCATTAAAAATGAAATTGAAGTTAAACAAGAACCCGATATGAACGATATGGAAACAGTATATGGTACATACGACGAAACTACAAATTCTATAACTATTATTTATCCTGGCCAAGAAGATAATGTAGGCATTCAGGAATGCGTTCAAGAAATAAGCTCTGATAATGTTTGTCATACTGATGATGTAACAACATCATTAACAACGTATCACTCTTATTCCGATCAATTTTCACCTGCTTACACGTGCACAGACATTATGTCACCTTCGAGTATATATTCGGACAATGTTGATGCATCTTCTTCGATCAAATCAGATTCACATTTTTCGGACGGTGGTTATGAATCTCACGATTCCCCTAATGCAGACATACGCAGTAAAAAAAAAAGAAATAACAATAATAATAATAATAATAATAATAATAATAATAGTAATAATCATAGTAAAAATAATAATAATAAGAACAATAATGTATGTTTAACCGATCTTTGGCACGAAAGTTTTACAGAATTATTTCCAATGTTGGCTTAAAATTCAAGCAATTTAAATAGAAATTTTATCATTGCTTAATCTTTCCAAAATAAAAAAGTAATGAATGACTCATGAGAGAAACATATGAATGAATTAAAATCTCTTCTTATGTATGTATTTACTCTCTACATATCTTGTCATATTGCACAAGAAGTAATGTGAACAAATTATTTCAAATAATTCATTGAATAATAGTAATAAAAAGCGTATACAGGGGGGAGCAGAGGGGGGGAAAGTGAGATTGTTATATATATATTTTTTATATGAATTTGTAAAAACAATTTCTTTTGTTTTTGATTTTCTTTTTTATACTTTCAATGTTACACTCGGTTAATTAGTAAGTTAGAAATCTAGTAGCTTCACTGTATACTGTAAATTATTTTATACACGTATACACACTTTTATCTATTAAAAAAAAAAAAAAATATCTGTTAATGTGTCTGTATGTGTGTGTATATATATATATACACGCGCGCGCACACACACACACACACACACACACATATATATAATATTTAATATATAATATATATATATAATATTTATTGAATAATTATTTGACGACATGTAAAATGCAAGTACTTACTGTGCGACAGTATGCCAAATAAATCGTGTATACAATATTTCTCTGTTTATTTAAATTATATATCCTTGATCTCTTAATCTGTCACGTTTAAAAAAAAAAGAAAAAAAAAACTGAATCTCACACAAACTATACAGTGCATAAAAGAAAATAAAAAATTCTCATATTTTGTATGTGAATGCATGTAGTATATTTTGCTTACATTTTCAGCTATTCTATACTATTACATCATTGTATATGTATTATATACCTTCGTATGAACTCTTGAGAAAGAAGTATCATACACACTTACTACAATGTCTATCTCGAAAGAACGATAGAAATAAACGTGTGTGATGATTCAATCTTTATTTGATTAAAAAAAAAAAAAAAAAAAAAAATTAAATGGAAAATGAATATCGTTGCTTGCTCGGAATTAATCGCTTTAACTGTACATAAATATTTCATAAATATAATTATGAAACTTAATGAACATATTCATTTAGAACTGTGTTCTCATTTTATATATATATATATATATATATAAAATATGGATTATATATAGAAATTATCGGAAACAATTAAATTACGTACATATCATTAGTTGAAAGTAAAATTATTAAAAAGAAAAAAAAAAAGAATTAGTTAAAACACATTGTGAATTAGCACCCTTTTTTTCGTTAATCTCTATACATTTATGACGAAAATTTTAATGTCATACTTTTCAATGTATTTCCTTTAAAATATGTATGTACGTATGTATGTATGTATATATATATGTATGTCCACGTTTAAATATTGGAAGACAATACAAAGCGTATTATCTATCGAGGGACTGTATTAAATTTATTTTTATTGAGAAAAAGAGAAAGAGAGAGAGAGAGAGAGAGAGAGAGAGAGAGAGAGAGAAAGAGAAAGAGATGTAATAAAAATGTTATAACTAACATCTACTTATCTTTCTACTTAAGAAAATTAAGGCGTATAAAAATTTTAAAAGGCTGTATTAAGCTGTAGCAAAATGATTAATGAACTTTAATTTTCTTTTTTTTTTCTAGTTCATCATCGCATCGTTTAAAAGTTTAAAATTATAATAATAATAATAATTATTATTATTATATAATTATTATTATTATTATTATTATTACTATTATTATTATTATTATTATTATTATTATTATTATTATTGTTGTTGTTGTTGTTGTTGTTTTTGTTGTTATTATTATTATACGTATCTATAGATGTGTCAATGATTCGTGTATTATGAATTTCATTCTTATTCATTTACGTGTAAATTCATAAGTTCTTTTTTCTTCATTCGTTTATAGATAAAATCTCGAGTAAGACAACCCTATCACTTGATCATCGTGTAAATAATGAACGTATGAAGTATAACGATATTTGTCGAGTGATTTTATCCAAAAAGTTTGTCGAAGCACCCATGGCAGTATGGTTTATCATTTTGTTCCTTGAAAGTACCCTTATTTAATTGTTTTAAACAAAATGCACAGACAAAGTGCTCTGGATGGAATTTTCGGAACATGGCAGTTATACAGCGTCCTATAATTAAAAGAGAAAAAGAAAAAAAAAACAAACAAAAAAAAAAGATAATTAAATTTAAGTAAAATTTATATATTCTTTATTATGTACTGATATTTACCTGTTATTGGTTTATGACAGCCAGCACACAATGACCCTCTTTTGGCATGATAATGTGTTTCACAATACGGCAATCCTTCGTGATCAAAAAAGGATCCTCCTTGAAACTTTTGTCTGCAGTCCTGCAAAAACATCAATGTGATTTTCATTAATTTTTTTTTCTTTTTTTTTTTTTTTTTTAATTATAGTATATATTTTTACTGACAATTAAATTATTTTAATAATAATATATATTACAATTTCAAATCATTGTTATTCATATCTTTCTTATACGATTCAAATATCTAAAAAAAAAAAAAAATGCGTTTTATAAACACATAAAATTGTTAAAGATAAAAACATATAATTTCATATTAAATAACAATGCATTAAAATTATATAATTTACATTTTATAAAAAATAAAAAAGGAAAAAAAAAGAATGAATCAAAAACACAAATGTAGACGAATGTCTCAAATGTTACACGAATGTAAACGAATACATACAAATGTACACAAATCTATCTAAAAAAAAAAAAAAAAAAAAAAAAAAAAAAAAAAAAAAAAAAAAGAAAATTCTCATTTTATGTAATCTCCATATATACTAACTAAATATACCAATCGATTATATGTGTGACGGTGATAATAATAATTTATTTGTAGAATATGAATCATGCCATATAAATAAAATTTATCGAAAAATTGACGAAAATCATATTACTATAAACGGTGTATGTGCGTGTACGTGTATGTATGTTTACGCACGCACACACATACATACATACATCATACATATCAAACAATAACACACGCAAAAAGAAAAAGAAAACAGAATACAGAGGAAATTGATCAAAGAGCGATCGTACGGTTAGACATATTTCTAAAATTAGACGGCATGAGTGCAGCACGGCCGTGTTCGTATCACACGGGCTTTCAACGAACACGCGTACGACTTTGTCGCACGCGATTCAATGTCACCCTAGTGTTGTTCGCTATGTGTGTGTTTTGTTTTTTTGTTGTTGTTTTTTTTTTCTTTTTTTTTTTTTTAATTTTTTTTAATTTTTTTTCACATGTATATATGTATATATATATATATATTTTTTTTTTAATAATAATTTATTACATTCTTTTTCTCTCTCATTAGCCTCATACATATTTAATAACATCTTTAACATGTGAGATTACATAAAACGATCCTTTAACTATTTCGATTGAGCTCGAATAAAAAATAATTACTATCAAAAAAAGAAAGAAAAAAAAAAAGAAAGAAAAAAGAACACAAAAAAAAAGGAGAAAAAAAATGTGAATGCGAAAAAGCTCCCCATTAGACTTTTAAAAAGAACATTTAACGATAACGATCGCGTTCGTGTACATGTGTGTTTTTTTTGTGTAATGGAAAAAAAATCTGCTCGTCGTTCGATATAACACCTGTTTGAGAAAAAAAAACAAAAAAAGGAATAGAAGAAAAAAAAATGTTGGCACTACATTTCTCGAGCCAACGAAATAAATGAATAACATCTGGGGGAGGGAGGGTAGTCGAGTTTCAGGCAGGGTTAAGGGGTGGGCGGATGGAATAATAGACATTTTCTATAAGAAAATAGAATAATAATAATCAACGACTGTGAACATCGCAAAATTCATTTTTCTTTTCTTTTCTCTCTTTTTTTTTTAGGCCGCCTCTTCCTCTTCCTCCTCTTCCTCATCCACGCCAACACATTTTGGACATACTGGTTTTCCTTCCATAGCGTAGAATGATTTACCAGAAACCGGTTTCTTGCAATCCTGTAATTGTTAACATTTAAAACACACAAGGATGACATATGAAAATTCCAAAAAAAAAGAAAAGAAAAAAATCAATCGAATCCAAATAGATAACGTTGCGATTTGATCTCCTGTTAAAATCAACATATCATAGTCATTATTAATTATTTAATCAATTAATTAATTAATTAATTATTATTATTAACAAATTAAACGTACTCTGCAAACGAAACAATCCGGATGCCATTGACTGTTCAATGCAGAAATATAATTTTCTATGATTGCTCGATTACAACCACCGCATTTAGGTGCAAACATGTCGAAAAAATCCTCCCGACAATATGGCTTTCCATCTCGTTCGTGAAAACCTTCCTCACCAAATTGTTTGCCACACTGAGCACAGAAGAAGTGTTCCGTGTGCCAAGTCTTCTCCAAGGCGGTAACGCATTTCTACAAAAAAATTATCTTTTATCATGTCTGATGATCTTTAAAAGACATCATCATCATTATCATCATACATATACACATATATATAAATATGTATATAAATATATATATATATATTTATCAATTTATCAATGATGATCTTGAATATCTTACGTCGAGAATTGGACCATTGCAATAAGCACAACGTGGTGAAAAAAGATTATGATAATCAGGTTCACAATAGGGATGTCCTTCTCTTTCAAAAAAGTTACGTGTACCCAATTCTTGATTGCAATGAGTACATGTGAAGTGTTCAGGGTGCCAGGTCTTACCCAAGGCCGTGATTACCTAAATGAGAAGATAATGAATAATGGAAATGATGGAATAAAAAAATATATATATTTATATATAGAGAGAGAAAGACAGAGAGAGAGAGAGAAACAGAGAAATGATGTAGATCAAGAAGATTGATTGGTCATCATTCACCTGGCCTACGATAGGTTTCTCGCAGGCACTGCAGCATCCCTTTTGCGTAGTGTTCACACCTTGGCGACTCATATCTGCCTGGAGATTTCCTAGCATAGAATCCAATTGATTCTGTTTGATTTGTGTTGCGGCTTGTGCGGTATGACTTTCCCCGTGTTGTTGTTGCTGATAATGATGTGTCGTTTGAGTTTCTGTAATGTGTATTCTCGTTTGTGTACCCTCAGCCGGTGGTAATGGGCTTTGCGAACTTTTAGTCGCTTTATTGGGTTTAGCGTATGGAGAATCGGTCACCGTTTGATGTTGATGAGAACTGCTATTGATCTGGAAAATAAACGGGACTATGAAAGACCTTGTAGTTTTATTCATTTATCTAGAAATAATACGAAAACAAAATAATAATAAATAAATAAATGCATAAATAAATAATTAAATAAAAATCGAAACAAAAATAAAAATGGACAATGAAGTAGAGCAATCCAATCTGCTTTTTTCTTTCTTTCTTTCTTTTTTTTTTCTTTTTTTCTTTTCTCTTCTTTTTTATTCTTTTTATTCTCATCAAAAATCTTAAAGCTTTGAAACGTGGAAGTCTAATATAATCTATAAGAAGATGTCAAGGTAAGATTTTCAAGGTATCTTATGTGCAAACTAAGGAGAGGAGAAAAAAAAGAGAAAAAAAAAGAAAAAAAAAGAGGAAGCGTTGTTTAGATCCTCACTGTGGGAGATGTCGAGTGTTACAGGCGAGCTTGCAGACTGGCCGAAAGCTTTCGGTGGCTTCGTGGATCACTAGACACCTCTCCCCACCCCCCTTCTTCTTCTTCTTCACTCACCCCTCCTATATATTTTCCCTCCACGCCACGTAGAGACATAGTGAAAATCAAGAGAAGTGGAGAAAAGGAGACGCCAAAAGAGTGGGGAGAGGAATAGGAAGAGCGTAACCGGGTAGGTAATTCTACTGCTCCGGTGGATGGTGGAATGAAAGTTATTTTGGTAACTCGCGGAGCCAAGAATGGGCAGGAGTAGTTTGAACATCACTGTTTTCTGATTCTGCAGTGAATTGAGAGAGTGTGAATAGCCCACATATTACATGTCAGTCTTACCAAAAAAGAAAATAATAGTCAATTAGGAATGTTCTTCTCTTTTTTTTTTTTTCCTTTCCTTTTCTTTTCTTTTCTTTTCCTTAAGACATTATCAATCATTAACATGTAAATCCTTGACAATTGATCTTAACTTTTCTTCGTCATCAGTTTGATCCTCAACTTCTCGTTATCCCCACCCACCCCTATACCCCTTCTTGTCTCTCTTTATTTTAAGAGTCAAATAAGTTATACCTTGAACTCGGAAAGGGAGGCCATCAAATCGTCGAGCTCTTTCGTTGCGTTACTGGCAGTATGACCGTTGGCATAACTACGTTGTTGAATCTCTGATCGATTCAAGGAACCATGTTGACTCGAAGGATAACCATCATAGACTGGTTGAATCTCTGTTGAGGTTTCCTGTATGGTGACCTTCACTCTACCATCACTGGGATAATCCCTAACGATGATACAATTTTTCTTGTTGTTGTTGTTATTTTTTGGGATTGGAAAAATACTTTTTTTTTTTTTTTTTTTTTTTTTTTTAATGAAAATTTGTACTTACCCATTAGGCACCGCTGTGTTAAGTTCCTCGAGCAAAGCATCGACGGTGGGGCGAGGGGCTGACATACTACTTGGTGAGCGTAGCATTGGACTAGTCGTACCCCCATTTACACCCCCCGTTGATACGTGACTATCTAGAAAGACGGATGTCTTTTATCGACTTTAGTTCGATGGTTCTTCACTTCAAAGAAATTCAGTATGAATAACGTAGAGAATTAAGAAGTAAAGTTAATTAACATATTTTAATATATGATTAATATAATATTAGTTCTGTTAATAATTTACATATATATTTAATATCAGAAATATAAAATATATTCTTAAAAATATATTCAATCTATTAATATTATTAAACAATAATACCTTGATAAATGATATATAATTAAGTAAACATTTTGTAAACATTTTATATATTAAAAATAGATAGATATAAAAAAAATATACATATATATAATCTCTACGTATTATTCAATATATTATCGTAAAAATTTAAAAAAAAAAAAAAAATAATAATAATAATAATAATAAATAATATTATTTGCTTCATAAACTCTTCTAGATAAGTTTATTTATTTTTAAACAAATAATAAGATTCGAAACTAACCTCTCTCGTGATAATGCGAATTGTAACGTGCATTGCTCAAATCTTGAAGCAACGTGTCCAATTCAGAAAGATTGTTGTTCAACGATGGCATTTTCCCACCAGTGCTAGGGTTTTGCGTATAAGTTGTACTCGAAGATTTTGTGATGGTCTCCTCGATGGCCTCACGATTTTGATAAGTCGGCTGTAATATTTGTAGGTCAAACGTAAAACCCGAAAGATAGTATATCTCGATGAATTTTCGAAGAAACTTTTTTTTTCTCCACCTTTCAAAAATATTTGGACAACAAAAGTAACAACGTACGTACGTACGTGTGTTTGTTTATGTATGTGTTTTTAAACATATATCACATACGAGAAGATATAAATATATTTATATATTCAAAACATTACGAACTTTCCGTGACGAATTTTCGTCAGGTGTGGAATAGTGATTTATTGACGATAAATCAAAGTGAGATTATTAATACCAGACAAATCAATTTGTTTTTCGAACAATAAGATCGAAACAAAAGTCATAAACATTATAACAAAAATCTCACAATAAATGGACACACCCACACGCTGCATGCACACGCACGCACACAGAGAGATTAATCGAAAACAATTTTAACAATGCTTTAAATAACTCTTTAGAAATTAATTTTTTCATATATAAAAGAATTGCATAATATGAAAATTATATACAGTTTTATTTATACCAGTATAATTATATTATATAAATGTATATGATATACTAAGAATAATATAATTATATACTATAGTATAAAATTATATTAAGTATTATAATTATAATATAACTAGTAAATTAATATAATATATATATATATATATATGTTACTTACATTATACTACTATAATTATACCAATTATAAGTATATACAACTAACAATAAGTGTGGTATATTTAAAAAGTTATAAAAAAGAAAAAAAAAAAGAAAAATAAAGAAAACATCTAAATTAAAGTAACGATTAACTTTTTCTTTCAATAAAATGAGATAAAATGTAAAAAATAGAAAATGCAGATACACGAAAGTTACAGGACGTCGTAGAAAGTTAACGCGGCAAATAAAAGCGGAATTTTAAAATTAATTAGAACAGTAGAATAAGAAAAGATGACATAAGATATTTTTAATGTATACGTAGATAAAACATAAAATGTAAATGCATATATATATATATATATATATATATACACATGTATGTTTGTATATCGTAAACGTGAACGAGCATGATTTTTGGCTTCTTTTCCCACTTTTATCACTCTGCCAAAATCCTTAGGTACGCACATTATTTTGAAAACATGATGTCATTATCGACTATACTAAACTGCCTTTGTAAATACATACATTATCAATTAGCAAAGAAGAAATGAGCGCGAAACAAGGCGTACGTGTATATATATATGTATGTATATTTCCAATCCAATCCAATCCAGACGCTTGCCAATAAGTTTATCCCGTGAAGGTCTCGTTTGATACAAAATTATCGTGTTAACGCATCTCTCTCCACCGAGGATCAAAATAATTCCAGTATTTATATAATAATTTATTGTGCGCCCGCGAATATTACGACGCTTCATCTTTGGACGTTTACAAGCTAATAATAATAATAAGAAGAAGAAGAAGAAGAAAATAACGACGATGATAATGAAATTAAACATTTGATAAAATTGTTAGCAATAATTGATTTTTTTTTAATATAAAGATAAACAGTGATCCACTTAAACTGTAACAAACTATTCTTATATGATTTCTATTTTGCTCGTTAAAAAAAAAAAAAAAAAAAAAAAAAAAAAAAAAAAAAAAAAAAAAAAAAAAAAACAATTGCTTTTAAGATTAACAATATTAACAAACAAATACGTATATTCTACGAATAGAATATATAACACTTTATGTTGTTGTTATGATCATCTTGGAGAAAAAAAAAAAATAACAACAAGAATATTGTTCTTTCTTTTTATGATGACATTCGACTATGGAAAATCCCTTCTTTTTGTAATAAAACATTAGAAACGGCATATCCTTCGAAACTAGGTTGCCTGCAAAGTTACCAATCCAAAAATATCCGTAGCGAACGAGTAGAAACATGTCAGCAAGACGTATCGGATTATCACACGAAATCGTAAAGTTTCAGGAAAATATCAAAAACGAGAATAAAAGAGAGAGAAAGTGGGGAGACAATGGAGAATAGGTTGGTAAAACAACAAAGATCGATGTTTCAACGAATTCGAAATCAATTTCGAATTCGCGTCCTTGTTCGAATTCAAAGTCCCGATTGTATTCGATCGACTTTTATCTTGTGAAAAGAATAAATAAATATCGATGAATATTGCGATCGTGAAATTCACTATTCCATACGAGTTTATAAATAACTTCAATGATCGAACAATAAATTAGATTTCGTTCATGAATAAGAATAAAATGACTAACGTATTACAAAAAGAAAAAAAAAAGGAAAGAGAGAGAGAGAGAGGGAGAGAGAAGAAAAAAAAACTTTGAACATCGACATATAGCGAGGATTCGAAAATCAAAAAGGATGATAAATAGTAAAAAAGATGAATTGATTAAATCTATCGAGTTAATGAAAAATTAATCAACTTGCAAATACCATTTTTCCGTTTGAAATGAAATTGCAACACATTTTTTTATTACTTTTTAGAATAGAATAGATTACGGTCTATTAAACCTGCGTTAAAAATAAAATGAAATAAAAAAAGAAAAAAGAAAAATAGAAAAGAAATAAAAAAAAAAAAATATATATATATAGATATGTATATGTAAGTATATATACATGCATATACTTATTATAGAAAGTAACAAATAATAGAAAATTTTATTAAATGTATAATTCTTATTATAATTAAAATGTGTGTGTGTGTAAAATAATTATAATGTCTAAAATAACTTATAATGATTTCTTTGAAATAAATTATTTATATATAATGCAAAAGCAATAAAAAATAATTTGACCCGATTTCGCAAACAGAAATTATTAGAAAATAATTTATTAGAAATGAATTATTATTGAAAAATTGATCAGTTTAATCAAAATCAAAAAAAAAAAGATAGATAGATAGATAGAGAGAGAGAGAGAGAGAGAGAGAGAGAAAGAGAGAGAGAGAGAGAGATCCAAAAAAAATCAATAAATAATAATGAATCGAGATAAAGTTCTCAACTTTGTGCATTTTATCCACAATATAGCTTTTATTGTTTATATGAATTGCTGCAATGATCACATTCTGTTTATACAAACGAGAAATATGTCAACACATCGAAATTATATATCTAACTTACGTAGAAACATTTCCTTGGAATATCTAAGACAAACATTTGGCGTTGCACACGATACAAAAAACATATAATTCGTCGAACGATCGAGAATCTTTTTTCTTTGTACTTTTTTTTATTTTCTATTTGTCTTTTTTTTTCTTTTCTTTTTAATTTGAATAAAATATCTAACGCCTCAGAATGATAATTTATTAAAAAAAAAAAAAAAGAAAAAGAAAAAGAAAAAAAGTTATTATTATCGGCCTTATGCATGCTATGAATAAATATGTCCACTAATATTTGCACAATCACCTCCATCTTTTCTTTTGCATAATCGAGATCCATTATGTCTATTAATATTTAAATGCAATTCTTATAATGCAAATCGCGTAACTTATTTTTATTATTAGTATTATTATTATCATTGTTTTTTTTTTCCTATATATTATATACAATATATGAACACTAATATAAAAAAACATCTACATACGTATATTTATTTGTGTATGTGTGCACGTGCATATATATATATATATAACTATAATTGAAAATTGAAATAAGAAATTGTATTATTTTTTGTATCATATATATACACAATAAAGTTAATAATATTTATAATGTTTGTTTACAGGCACGCACCCTTAAAATGTGTGTGTGTGTGTGTGTGTGTGTATGTGTGTGTGTACAGTGTATACATATAATAAAGGGTCAAAATAATAAATTACAACTATATTAAATCATTCGAAGCAGGTAAAAAAATTTGCGCGTAGAAAGTGAAACGCAAAAGATATAAATAATTCAGTCTGTTCTGCAACTAGAATCAATAAAATTGACGGGAAAAGAGACAGGTGTTCTTAGAAAAACGATCGATAATAGTCTTCATACTTTGTTCGTATGTAAGTACATGAACTATAGTCCATTTCTTATTCGCGCGTTTTTTTCTTTTTTTTGAGTTCAACGTTTGTGTTCTCCATGAGGAAGGAAACAAAAAAAAAAAAGAAAGATAATAATAATAATACAATAATAAAGTAATAATAATAATAATAATAATAATAATAATAATAATATAAAATAATAAGAGCGAATATATTTTTATTCTTCGATTCGATCTAATAACGAAAGATGTTAGATATTAGATTAATTAATATAAACGATATAATATAATGTTACATAATGTACTAAAAATAAATGAAACAACTAATTCATTTGACGAGTATTGACTTTAGTTTTGATCGCATCAAAGAGAAGGCTTTTCCTCTTGTACATATGTTTAAAAAAAAAAAAAAAAAAAAGAAAAAAAAGGAAAAAAAAAAGGAAAAACAAGCTCCATCAAAGTCGAGGATTTAGCGACGATGAGAGTCGATTTTAGACACCATATTGCTTCTAACTTTAGACACTTCATACGCCACACACGCTTGAAAGAGTTCTCTTAACTTTCCAAGTTGTCCAGACATCATTTTTCGACTATCTTTATCGATTGTTATCATTATTATCTATCATTATCGAGTTACAAAGTTTCGATGCATTTCTTGTAAAAAAGAAGAAAAAAAAAGGATTAAAAAATAATTACGTTAAATTCGTAATAAAATGCGATCGAATAAAATACCTTGAACAGAACTTTCTAATTATGTTCATATGTTTTCCTCCATAACGATTGGAAAGAAAAACAAAAATTAATTGATTAAAACAAAAACAAAAAAAAAAAAACAAAAAAAGAAAAGAAAAAAAATGAGCACTTCGAATTCATCGAAATTAATTTCTATATATATGATAATTTTATTAATATAATTACTTAATGTAATTTATGTCACAATTATAACATAATTATTACGAACAAATTGACTATAATAAATAATAATAATTACATTCATTTTAAATGTGTTAGTGAAATTTATTATATATATATATATATATATATATATAAACAAGAAATAAATAAAATAACATCTTTTAAATCGATTCGAGTTTTATCGTCTTAAAATATTTAATAATTTATATTAATTATGATAGAAGAGCCAAATATGAATATTCTCATTGTAAAACACGAAACGAATATACTCGGTTAAATCGAATTTGGCACTCCATCGCGATATATCGACGAGTAAAGTTTATTTACGGATTCTTCTGGTTCGTACAGGCAGTCGCTTCCGTCGTCGAAGTAATGACGACGAGCGACCGCCGAACGGGATCGTTCTATTTCAGGATATTATGGAATATCAAGGGAAGGTCAACATCAGACTTTAAATTTGACCAAGATTTCACTAACAAAATGCGCGCGTGCTACCACTATCGACATCTTTCGGAAAAATTTGACTTCCGATTAAAAAACTGACCGATCGTCGATAACGTAGATATTCTTCTTATTAATCGACTTCCCATATAACATTAATTTTTATTGAGAAAAAAAAAAAAAAATATCTAACTATATTTTCTTAAATGTGAAAATAATTGTTTAATTAAACGATGAACAATAAAAGAAAAATTGTATAAAAAATAATGTGTGATGAAAAAATCGAAAACTCGTACGTCGAATTTTGATCGGGAGAATAAAAAAAAAAAAGTAATATTTAATTGTTTCTCTTGAAATGTGTGAAATAATTTTTTGTTTGAAATACAATAAATAGAGCTATATTTTAATGGGGGGAAAAAAAAATAAAAAAATTAATCATGAAAAAATCAATAACGTGTATATCGATAAAATGGAATTTTTGTTTTTTTATGATTTGTAATAAGATAATCGGTATGCAGATTCCTACGTTAACCTGATGAAGCCATCTATCAGGATAATGTTGCAACTATATATCACAAAAAAAATGATAAAATTGATATAACGAGGTGGCTCGTAAATTTTATCTTTCACTTTTTTTAATTTATTTTCATAGAAAATTTATTCAATTATCTCGATCGATAAGATAATCATTGAAATATTTCCAAAATTAATATGAAATAAATTCAAATTTATAACGATAACGTCAATCATTTGTAATAGTCAACAAAGCCTTGTAAATGTAGTAAACAGATTAATTTCAATAGGTGTTATTTAATAATTATTCTCTTTTATATAACTTATCACAAAACTCAGTATAATAAAATGCCATCAGAAAAAAAGTTTCAAGAGAGAAAATAAAACCTCGTCATCATGTTTCCATTCGTGCTAATATGTATATTATAAATCTTTTATGTAAACATCTCGAATAACGCGATTTTTTACGTGCCTTCGGCAAACTCCTCGCTATCGCGAATAAAACTGGTATCACGTTTAGGTGCATAACAGATACAGCCGTGTCTAAAATAATCGGTGAGACATGTGGGTGTTCCTTTTCTTTTACGATCCATTAAGTATTCGATGGGATGATAGAATGATCGAGGAAGAAAAACATCGTTCTAACGAATATGACGTCTCCGATACAAAAAAAAAAAAAAAGAATCATTGCACACTTCCTTTCTCAGTCGATAACATCGCAGCGCGCTCATACATTATTTTATATACGACGTTATTTTCAAAGTTGTTATATATTCAATATTTTTTGTTTTTTTTTTTTACAAATTGATTTAAAATTAATTTCCTTTATAGATTGAAATATCTTATTTCCATTATTTACAATGTTAAAATTGATAAATAAAAAGGATTAATAAATTCTTCAACTAATTTTAAATGTTTATAAATTATTAATTTAACATCACATTGATGGATTTTTTATAATGTAAAAAAAAAAAATAAAAAAGAAAAAAACCATCACAGACCTTTCAAACAACTTTCAATATTTATAATGAATTATTGGTTTTCAACATCAAATTGATGGACGTCAAACAATAGACTTACCGATTGTGACGGTAATGGTGAAGTTCTACTTTCGTACGATCTGTATGCATTCGTATTATGCGTTCTTGCACCATTTAACGAACCGTAACCGGGTGTAGCGTTGCTACTAACGTGATTGCCTTCGGACGATACAGTATTTTGTAAATCCGCCAATAGGGCATCTGAAAAATAAAAATAAAGAGACGAGTTGTTTCAAAAATTTCGAACGAACAAAAGAGTTACTTCGTAATATCTAAATTATAAAATGATAACGAGGACAAGCTTACAAAACAACAATTTTGTAATATTTTCGTATAATACTTATCACAATGTGTGTTAATCGAAACGGATTTGGCGATGACGTCACGCATATACATACACACAAGTCGACCAATATTTAAAAAAGAAAAAAAAAAGACAAAAAAAAAATTAATAGGCTTGACAATTTAATCCTTCATGACGCCATCTTTGTTTTACACTATCGTTAGTATCTCGTATAAATCAAATATTATATAGTTTTATATGCGTGTCATATGTGTGTGTGTATGTGTGTGTGTGTTTGTATGCATGTGTGTACAGAGACAAAAAGAAAGATAGATTTACCAAGATTAAAAAGATTATTATCAGCCTTGTCGACTTGATAAGTCTCGTAGATGTTATTATTCTCTGTGTAAGATTGAAATGCACTGGTATCTTGTTCCTCCATGATAAATAAAACGAGTTGACGTTGAAACAAAACAAACTCCTTTCTTTTTTTTCTTCACTCTGTCACTACGATATTTTTTCCTTAACGTTAAAATTTATTCTATTTTTACGAACGTAACTTATCAATGTTGAGAAATATTTTCACATCCTATTTGTCACTGTTCAAAGCGAACGCGTGTACGATATGCACGTAAACGAGGAAAAAAAAGGAAGAAAACAAAAATTAAAAGAAAAAGAAAAACAAAATTAACCTAAAGAATCGTCTATTTCGTCATGCAATAGAATTAAAACGAGGTAAGAAAAAAGTTATAAGTTCGTCTTGATGATGTCATCCAGATGCAAAAGGTTAATGATCTTCGCTATTGTATGACGCGTCCTCGACGAATATTCTTGAGAAAAAATGTTCATTATTCGAATTTATTCACGTAAGTTGTTCGCAGAATTTTGATTATTTCTCAGATCGTTCGTTGCAAATCTTTTTCAAAAAGTTAACCTCAAACGTCTTCGTTATAATTGTTCGTCGAGAATTTTTTTTTCTTTTTTTTTTTCGAAAATCTAACCACAAGAAAATATCTTACAATTAATTGTCGGAAATCTTTTTTCAAGAAAGTAACCTTGAAAAAAAAAAAGTTGATTATTTGTCTGAAAAATCTTTTTCAAACTAACCTTGAAAAAAAAAAATGTTATGATTATTCATCTGAAAACCTTTTTTTAAAAAGCTAACCTTCAAAATATGTTTTTAATTGGAAAAACAAATCTCAAAAAAATTGTTTTGTACATATATGACTCTCTAGTAATAATAATAATAATAATAATAATAATAATAATAATAATAATAATAATAAATCGTGTCTATTTCACTAATACACACGTTCGCTTTTACTTCGCCGAAAAGAAAAAAACAATAATAAAAAACGAAGATGATTGTCTACCGAATGAGATATCCAATGCAAAAGTTCAAAAAGAAAAAAGAAAATTCGATATTAAGTATCACGTGTGTCACAGTGCGTAAGAAAGAAATATCCGCACACGTACGTCCGATCAGCGAGACGATACTGATTGTCAATAAGGTTCTCGGTAAAGGCGAAGCTGCAAAAGAGAGGAGAGCAGGTCTAGATGGTTGCCCTGAGGAGGGGAGGAGGAGCCAGAGAGGGGAAAGAAGAGGATATGGAGGGAGAATTCTCGAAGCAAGAGGTAGAAATACGATGATACTGCCTTTCGTGTTAAGGAGAAGAGTTCCTAGACTTTCTCTCTCTCTCTCTCTCTCTCTCTCTCTCTCTCTCTCTCTCTCTCTCTCTCTCTTCAAGCAACGTGCAGCTGAGTGTCAGCTAACTCTTGATACGAAAAAGAAAGACAGAAACAAAGTCGACAATGTGCTGGGAGATCATTCTAAAGAAAACACATCCTTTGATAACTCTACTCCAATTATTTTTCTTTTTTTTTTTTTCTTAATTCTATGTTTCAAATCTTCAAATCGAAAAAAGAGGAAGAAGAAAAAAAAAAGAATTGAAAAGAACTTCTCTCTCGCTCATATATATATATATATATATATATATATATATATATATATATATATATACAAAGTTATAGAATTTGAGGTTATGATAATGAATTGAACTCGAAAATATAGAACTGAAGAGAACGTATATTAAATATCTTTTCATTTTTTTTTCTTTTTAGATGCTTAAAAAAGAAATGAGTTTATGACGACAAAACATTGTAAAATAAATGAAAAAAATTTTACATGCATCTTTCTTCGAAATTGAATTTTTTTAATTCTATTTTGTTTGTATTTAATAAAAAATAAAAAAAATAAAAAAAAAAAAACATTTTTAGATACTACGTGTTGTAAAATATACGGAAATGATAAACGCTTATATACGTATGTACGTGTGAATGAGACCTAAATATTGGCCAGAAGCCCGTTCAACTTCAGAGAGTCCTATTTTATACATCTGATTCATACCGTCTAACGAATCCGGGCGTCAATATATTATTCGTGCAAATGTGTGCGTGATCTCGTATAGATGACGAAGTAGAAAAAACACAGTAAAGACAGAGAGAGAGAGAGAGAGAGAGAGAGAGAGAGAGAGAGAGAGAGAGAGAGAGAGAGAGAGAGAGAGAGAGAGAGATAAAGAAATGCGAATAAATGAAGAAACCACACGAATGTACATTAATTACATATATACGTTAATTATATATAAAAAGAGAGAGAAAGAGATAGATACAGAAGAGAAAAAGATGGATAGAGAAAAAAGAGACAGACATGAAGAAAATGTGAATAAATGAAAGAAACACATCAATGAACATTAATTACATATATACATTCGTCAAGATATATTTATATTCGATGAAACATCAAATCATTCGGAAACAAAACAAATAAAAAAAAAGAAAAATTATGTTTTTCTCCCGATAAGAATGATACTTACTAACGTATTGTTCCCATCGTGCATGTCGTTGAATAATCGCCAAACGAACAGGCGACATGGGTCTCATAACATCCGTCATATTTATCACGTTTTTATCGTTTATTCTCTCTCTCTCTCTCTCTCTCTCTTCCTTTCTCACTTTTACACATAACACACACAAAAACTCAATAAAATTTTCCTTTCAAAAGTGCCGCGAAATGTCAAAGAGATATCAATCGTCGAATTTTATCAAAGAGCCGATGATCTATGTATAATAATATAGTCCCTGGACGAAAAGGGTGCCACGTGATTGGCTAGTAAAGCGATTATATGTAAGACAAAAATAAACCTTGAATTAGAACGGGGCTAGAGAGATAGATTATTCGTTCGTATTACGATATTAAATCTGACCAACGTAAAAGTCAAACCACGTGGACGAATTTAAAGGTAGAAAGGAAGACATTTTTTATGTGAATATTTCAAGAACGTCCTTCTTTTCTTTTCTTTATTTCTTTTTCTTTTTCTCTTGTAGACGTAAAAATCTACGGCACGTATGGTATAAGAAAAAAAAAATTTCACTTCTAACATTTTTCTTTTATCCAATCTCCTACAAATTTAGGATCTATTTGTGGTACGTTAGCATAAATCTTTTCTCGACGTTAACGAATGGAACGGAACGAAAACGCACGTGAACTGAAATTTGCGAAGGGATCTACCTTACCGAGAGTAAGCAAAATTGCAATAAAAAGTTGAAAAATTTTCTTTTACCTTTCTAGTTTCTCTTCTTCGTTATTGTATCTTTTTCAGGATCATGTTTACTTTGATTTGTAATCTTTATATCAGAAAGAGAAAAAGAGGAGAGAAATAAACAGAATATAAAATTTAACCTTTTGTGCTAACAATAAGATCTATTTTACTTTTGGTAAGTCGCCAAGTGGAAACTTATTTACAGTGCGTTGAAAATGCGCGTGCACGCAGAAATCGACGAAATATAATAATAAATTTCGTACGGCTAGAAATAATAAAAATTAAAAAAAAAAAAAAAGAAAAAAAAAAATAATAATAATAATAATAATAATAATAAAAAAGAAAACAAATTTCGTGTTCCTATCAACTACTTATGTATTATCACTGACACTGTATTCAATTTTGTTGTGCTCTCTCATCCACGCTTTCTAGGAATCGTAGAGTAAAAATAAAAAATAAAGAATAATGGAATTATAAATTTCGTATCTTGAGGAAAGAAATAAAAATAAAAACTTTCGTCGCGTATACATAAATTTCCTACAAATAAATAAATAAATAAATAAATTCGTCGGAATAGAATAATAAATTTGTTACAATAAAGAAGAAAGAGAAAAACTAAAGAACAAAAAAAAAACAATCAATAAATTCTGTTCCTATCAATTGCGACGTATCACTGACATTCTTATCGACTTTGTTACGTTCACATGAATTTCTTACGGATAATATTGAAAATAAAAATGAAAAATGAAAAAAAGAAAAAAAATATATTCGACGACGTACGAGTATAGTATTCTACGAAAGTCTCATACGATGGTGATCAAGGTCAAACCTACCAACGATAGATCGACGATAACACGTGACGAAAGAAAGAGAAAGGGGGAACAGAGAAAGAGAAAGAGAAAGAGAAAAAAGAAACACAACACAACGTAGGAGTAAAGAATGTGCATCGACGAAAAGGCCCGAACGTCTGGTAGGACCAGACAGAACTGACTCTACTATGCACGTGTTAATCTCAAAAAGCTACACCTACAAAATATCAAAGGTAGTTACGTGAGAATTATTTTACATCCTTCTTCTTCTCCTCCTCCTTTACCTCCTCCCTACTCCTTACTTCTCCCTATTTTCTCGATTCTAATCTCAAATTGTATATGTATCTACTTGACTATAGACAGAACATTTTCACCTAGATCCAAAACGACAGACTTTACAAAAATAAACCACCTTTTCCTTCCTCTTCCTCTTCTTCTCTATATTCATATGCATCTCTGTGTATGTGTGTGTGTGTGTGTGTGTATGTATATATCTTTCTACACTATTATTCATTATCCTCAACATTTGGCACACAACGATCGAAGTCACACATGCTAATCTCTAAAACAACCTTGTAACGATCTATTTTCTTTTTTTATCTAATTTCTCTCTCTCTCTCTCTCTCTCCTCTCTCTTCCTCTTCCCCCCTCTTCTCTATTTCCTTAATATCATTCTAAAATTTAATTACACTAGGAAGCAACCTACGAATTAGTAAACGTACGCGTAGGAAGTAGTATCGTTCTATGAACGAGCCAGATATGGTCATGAACTCTTTAAGTCTGATCAAAGAGGAAGAGGAATATCGATGTTGTTTTTACCTTGGGGAAAAAAAAAAGAGAGAGAGCGAGTGAGAAAAAGTAAGATAATGAGATAATGAAACATTTATAATTCGAGAATATTGAAAAAAAAAAAGAAGAAGAAGAAGGAAAAGAAAAGTCCTTGAATGAATACACAGTAACTTCTTTGAGTCATATCCAATGATATTCGAGTATAAAGTTATATCGAAGATTCGATTAGACTATTATTGAATTATTTTTGTACCTTAATGATATAAGAAAAATTGCCTTAATAGATACTCGAATATATTAACGGCAACGTCAGAGGATAAAAATAAAAGGGGAAAAAAAGAAAAGAAAAGAAAAAACAAAATTTGCGTGACTCGACACGATTACGCTGATTGATAAAAACTGAACGTGAAACGTAAAAACCAATTACATTAGAAGAACACAGAATTAGATACGTTTCAATAGAAACGGAAGGGATTGCCTTGATCGATCCAAAACCTTTCAAATATGCGATTAGTTTTCATCGTTATAATAAATCGAATAGAAATTTATATTTATTTAATGAAAACGAGACAAAAGAAATTTTTATTTATATTTTTGTTCATTCTAACAAGATGATACTTCGTATATATATTCTAAAAAAAAAAAAAAAAAAAAAAGGAAAAGAAAAAATATTCTACTATATTCGTTCGATTTCTCCGTTCTTAGAATGGCAAAGTAAAATACACACGAAGAGATTAGTACGTAACTGTGCGTTGTACGGTTTTCCTCGAGGTCAAGTAGGAATTTACTGCTACTGTATGTTTGCTTGATAGTTACGGAGCCTAATGCTTGGAAGAAGAAAAGAATACATAGACTTTGTTTTTTCTTCTTCTTCTTCTTTTTGTTTCACATCATCGAATATCAAAAATACGTATTGGACGAACAAAAGATCATTAAGTTGACCATTTTGGATCCCTACGTATCGAAGATAAAATTTGATTTACTTTCTAATGAGAAAAAAAGAAAGAGAGAGAGAGAGAGTAAAAAGAAGAAGAGAACATAATTAATCGTGATGCAAAGTAACAAATAACTAATGAATATTCGAACAAGTCTAATTTTAAATCTCACCTTTAGTCATGGTGAATGAATTCATTTCGCGTTATCGTATCAACGTAGTAGACGGCACAATATTCGAATTCTTTATAAGGAGAAACGTTGTTGATTACATCCGGACGCTGAGCAATCCATTTCCAAAGAAAAGAATTTCTCCTTATGCGGCTTCGTATTAGTATATAAAAAGATATGACGTCACAATCAAATTCTTCTTTGCGTAATTGAAAATTTCGTAAACGATAAATACATTTGACATATTACGAAAACACTTCGTTTCGAACATCTCGTGATTTTAATATTTTTTGAATTTTCAACTCGTATGATCTTTCTCGATCATTTAAACTAGGGTGTTTTTTAACTCCACTTACGACGTAAACTGTCCTAACGAACGAAGTTTCAATTCTTACAAAGAGTCTCGTATACCTTTCACCACGCCTAACGTTCTAATTCAATTTATTCTTTTGCTTTTTCTTTCCTTTGCCCCACCCCTCAACCCCTTCAGGAGAGTCATTTTCGAACGCATTCTTAATTTATATATAATATAGAATTAATAAAAAAATCCGTTTTTTCTTCTTCTTCTTCTTATTATTATTGTTATTATTATTATTATTATTTCAACGTTTCATTAGCAATAATTAATTTAAATAATTTTTGCAAATGATATGCAATAAATATCGACTGTCGGTAAAACAGAGATCTTCCGTTAATGCACAAAAAACTTCACAATCGAATTTAATTAATTTAAAAGTCCTTCGAATTATTTCAACATTCTTTTTAAAATAATTACATTTACTTTTACGTAACAAATTATCTATGAATACCGATCGTCGATAAAACAGAGATTCTGCCGTTCCTCCAATTGTATAATATCCTACATAAATTTTTATTATCGATGATCGATAGAACAAACAACATTTGTTTTTCGATACTGGATTACGATGGAACATTAGAAAAAAAAAAAAAAAAAAAAAAAAAAACGAAACAAAACAAAAAAAATATTATGTAAATCTATTTCTTCGATCCAATCGATTTATTTACAGATTCGAAAAAAATGAAAATATGAGATAATCGATTATTTTCAAAAGTGATACACGATGCTAACACGATCGATGAAACTACTGTTGATTGTATTTACAGTCATACCAAAAAAGGCGTACTACTGGATAATGAGTTCGATAAGTATACCGGTATGTTTAGTGTCAAGGCAATACTCTCTGTGGGTGAAGGGTACTTGAAAGAAGAACCAGTGTGATGCTGTATATAAATGTACTCGACCTTTCTTTAATGCATAACCTTCTTTTCAAAACGACATTATCAAGGTGGGTGTCTTTTTTCTTTTTCTTTTTTTTTTTTTTTCTTTTTTACAAATATCCTGTTAATATTTAAACGTACATTCACAAAGCTTTTTTTATTTATTAATCCAAAGATAAAAATAAAAGGAAAATTACATAAAGCAACAAGTTCAATGCTTCACAAATTATCTCGTTTCTAATATATCACACTTGATCTCATTTATTCTAGATTCGCGCGTAAAACGTAAAAATATATTTTATCGCGTGTAAAAGGAAAAAGCTTGTTTCCTGTTCGGACAGCGTGGGCGTTTAAAAGCACGAATAAAATAATTGGCGTAAATTGATGGTAAAGGATTACGCAAGCGATAACGATTGCTCTATCACCGAACGTGATATGTATAGTGTCTCGTTTGACTAGTGCATTGTTCCCGTGAAAATGTTAATTAAAAGAAAAAAGTAAGAAAAAGAAGAGAGAGAGAAAGAGAGGAAAAAGAAAAAAAAATAATTTACTTGCAAGCTATTTATACAAACGATTCAATAGATTATCGCATTAACAACATGAATATTGTCACTCGCATACCGGTATCAAACGCTTTTTATGTAAGGAGGTCGTGCGGGTAGTATTTGTTACATGTAAAATACGCCGCGAGCGTAAACTCCGTAAGGATTATGCAACACGTAATAGTATTTCGCACCGTCCTCGGTGTAATTACGAGTACGAAACAAAAATAGAAAACTTTCTACGATGGTAACAAGAAACCCTGAGCTCCGACATTTTTTTTTTTTTTTTAAACATTTTTCTTACTTTTTATTTCTTTACTTTTTGAATAAATAAAAAATCGATGATGTAAAGAACGAAATTGACACTTACAGCCAGGAAGAGAGCCTTTCTTCACGGTGATCCTAAACGGTTGATAAGTGGCGCCTGGTTGCACCTTTCCGTACATCGTTCGATCCATAGCCATTTTCTTTTTTTTTTTTGTTTTTGTTATTTATATATATGTATATGTATATATATATATATTTTTTTTTTACGCGCACAAAATATTGCAAACGACTTATTTTATTCGAAGAAATGACGGAGCACGGGCACCACCATGTGTATACATACGCACCCACTGACACGCGTGGAATAAACGCAACACGCGCTACTCGAGTCACGTGGTACTGTTATGCGAATCACCGATTGGCTGACGAATCAGAGGGATGGAAGACACAATCGTTTAACCACGCGCCACCGCGACCACTTGTTGCAGAATAGCATCGAAATAAACTATACATATATGTATATACATTTCTGATATATTTATAAACAATTAATTTTTTTTATACTAAAAAAAAAAAAGAAAAAAAAAAGGATCAATGAGAACTATTCTAACACATTTTCTTTTTAAAAATATGTTAAATTAATAATAATAATAATATTACTGAATTGTGTTCAATGCATATTTATATTTTTAAAAAGAAATAGAACTGTTGTATATATATATAACACTTTTTGTATATTAACAATGATATATGTATATATCGAAAATGACATTCAATATATTTTTGTAAAACTATATTTGATTAGAAGTCAATAATTCTTTTTTTTTTTTTCTATAGAAAATAATTTAATGAGAATGTATGATGTTAGTATACTTGTTTCTATTTTTTTTTTGTTTACAAATGTTAAATTAAAAAAATCTAATTAAAAAAATTTAATGAGAACAACGTTGATATCTTTTCTCTAAGAAAAAGTTTAAACTAAAAATAACAGTGATTTACTCAATGTATATTTATAAGTATAGTTTAAAAATCAATAAATTTGAGATAAAGTATCATAGACATGAAAGTGACAAGAAGATTATTAAAAATTGCGATACGCGAAACCGATGGCTAGTTTATCATGAATCAACAGTTCGCTGCGATAATAACTCGATCATCCCACGTATATACGTACGTATGTATATCCTAATACAACTATATCTATTCTCTTGAAATACACGCTTATCTAATTCTCTCTTGCACCTTCTCGTTTAGTCGATACAAACACTTTTTTACACTCCTAACAAAAGTTTCAAATATTGATCAAATTCCAATTCGAAACAACACTACATTTATAATTAAATTAATGATAATATTGGAAAACGAGAAATATTATCGAAAAATAATGAGAAACGTGGCACATACGATGAGTCCAATAATTATCGTTATTTCTGATACTTTTTTATTTTATTCTTTTTTTTTTTTTTGTTTTTAATGATTTCGTACGAAATAAAAAGTGATGAAAAATAATCGCAATATATCTCATTACGTATTAAGAAAAAAATTTTATCATCTGACGATAATAAACATACCAAATATACCAAATTGTTTAACAATTATGGGGGACAAAAAAAAATAAATAATTAAAAAATAATAAGAAATAATGTGAATACTTTTTTCTTTCTTTTAGTCAAACAAAAAAGAATTATTTCTTTCTACGATAATTAACAATAATAAACATCATAAAGAGAAATGTGTTATTTAATAAAAAAAAAAAAAAAAAAAAAAAAAGAAATAGAACTTCGTACGAAACAATGAACTAATTCAAACAATGAAAATATTTTGTTTTGAAATATTTTGTTTGAAATAATCCAAGTTAATGAAAAATATTTTGTTTAAATTAACGCGAGTAAAAAAGAAAAAAAAAGAAAAAAGGAAGAAGGAGAAAAGAAACAAGAGAAAAAGAAAGAAAACGAAAACCAAAAAAGAAAAAACAGAAATAATTTATCGACGATAATAAACGGCAATCACTCCAAATAATAACACGCACTAATAAGGATTCACACAGTACGCATATCCCGAGATATCCCGAGTGATTATCCCGAAGAGGAATTCAGGAAGTATATGCGTAAGAGAACTGGCACTCGGTCACGACGATCTTGGTGGATGCAGAGACAGAGTGTAGCAACATTGGAGTAGTTAGAACGGGATGAAGGGGGCGGGCGCGGGGAGGGGGGCAGCCAAGAAAAGGGGGAAGTTCGAACGAAAGTTAAGTATATTTCAGGAGCTCTCGGCCATATATATGTATAGGTAAATATATATATATGTATATGTAATATGTATATATATATATATATGTATGTTTATATATATACAGGAACCTTTCTACCTATCAACAGAGGAGTGAAACACGAGGAAGTTCGGGACGACGGGAAATTCACTAAAAATACGTACGATCGTTGGCGCTTGACTACTGCGTTCAACAAAACACCTACTACTCCTTTATTGTTTCATACCACAGACAAGACTAACAATGGGGGAGGGGGGGATACTAGTTAGAATCATTCTAATCAAAAAAAAAAAAAAAGGAAGAAAAAGAAAAAAAAGAAAAAGAAAACGAGAAAAAAATGAAGGTAAATAAAGATCGACAATTTTTCGATTTGTCTTATAATTAATTTCTTTCTTTTTCAATTTATTACGTCAAGTTTAAAATCTGAGTTTTTTTAACTCATGATTACGTTGTTGATTAGAAATATATATATATATATATATATTTTGAGATGTGTTGTAACGTTTTCAACAAAAACTTTAACAGTGACATCTCGCGAGATTGATTGAAAACCAATATGGCGGTCGCCGTTCGAAAGCAATGACATATTGCTTACGTTGTATTTAATTAATGAATGATTTCTCCTCATCATACTTTCTCATTCTCTCTCTCCCTCCCTCCCACCCTCCCGTCCCCCCTCTCTCTCTCCATGATTTCATTCTTGTTATTTGACACAGGGAATCTCCGCAAAAATTATATAATTTGTTAACGTCTTATCTTATTAACAGACATGACAGAAATATTTATACACATATATCAATATATACAAACAAAATATCTATAGATATATAGAAAGAGAAATAATTCGAATGTACTTTTGTTTTCTTCGATTAGCTCGTTTAAACTAATAATTTGTAATAAACTCGTCGAACTAATAATTTGTATCAAACGTCATTATTCATCCGTGGCGCCATCGTCAGATATCATTTGAATCATTTTTACAATACAGTTCATCGACGTGTAAACGAAAATCTTTTATATATATGCATATATGTGTATACACACATACATACATCATACATACATACATATATATGTATATATATATGTAAATGAATGTTTTCACAGTTTAACGTGTACTTATTCATATCGTGTTTTGACAAAAGGAAAGTTTTCAGGCTTATACGGTGTTCTTGAATGTTTTAATGTAACCGATAAGTAACAATGAAAATTATCATTAAGACAATAAGAAATGCACTTTCACAAAAACTTTCAATTCACAATTTTAATTTCTTCGAGTCTTACGATTATACATTAAATACGGGTTCAGAAACGTATTTACAAATGGGTAATAATAATAAAAAAGAAAAAAAAAATATAATAAAAATAAAAATACAAATAAAACAATAATTATTATGAATGAAAAATAATGTCTAAATTGTACAACATAAAATTGATTATGAACTTATTATTCATTATTTGCAATAATTATTGCGATTGTTATATCAAATTATGTGCTTGTTTACATTTATAATACATTAATTATAATCAATTATTATATTATTTTAAATTCATAATATATTTATTAAGCGTTCATTGAAAAGTCGATACTGTCAATTTCCATTCTTATATGAGAATAATTTAGATACAAGATGTCACATTGTAGCGTCCATTTTCAAAGAATATTTGATGAAATAAATGTATACATTAAATTACGTATAACATAAAAAAGAAGTTATCAATTTAACTTTAAATGAATAATGAAACAAATAAAATCGTTGATCACTTTTGACAGAGTCGATTAGTTGCCTAAAAATTTGAGGTTAGACCATATAGGCCGTATGTTATTAAGTTTATTATTTACTTACCTAAATCATCCATGGTACGATGATTCTGATTATTCGATTATCCAATACACAAAATATCCTGGAATGCACACACAGAAATTTTGAGATCGTCCGAAATACCGTAAACTACGGGACGACGCGCGACCGTCCTCTTCGACCGTGCGCATTCGAACTTCAAACATGGAGGACTGGAGTCCTTGCAGTCAGATTTCTTGATCGACACTGACCTTACTACTTCCAACGTACCTCGAATGAGAAATTTTTTTTTTTATTTCACTTTTAATTTTCTTTAATGTATAAACATAAAATAAGTAAACTTCGAACGATACTACGTAACTTTTCGTATTTTCTCTGAAATACATATATATCTGTTTATAGATAGGTATTATATATTTTATATACATACACACGCACGTGTGTACACACACACACACACACACGCGCGCGCGCGCATATGTATGTATAAGTTTAATATAGAATTTGTGTATCTGTATTTAATGTAACGTAGGATCAAACGAATAAGATAAGAACAGTTTGTAGATTCATTTATTAATAAAACTTATTCTTTATCTCTTTCATGGACTTTCGACGTTATTACTAATTTTATATTAATATTATCTTACTTTTAAATATTATTATATCTCTACCAAGAAGAAAAATTTCCAAAAGAATTCGTTATAACTTTTTTCTTCTTAAAAGCTGGCTCTACGGTCAATGGTTCATCTTTGTCTGTACTGTAAAAGGAATGCGAATTTATTAATTTATTTAACGCAGTCTGTATAAATATTTTTTGAAAAAATTTCTTACTCACTTCTCGTCTTTGTTTATCTTCAAATATTTGCCTACGCCCGAACGATAAATTTTTAGAATATCGCTCCCTTCCTTTTTATCTGCATTTTTACTTTTACTCGCTTCCTGTGCCAATTTTTCTGCCTCTGCCGCTCTTTCGGCAATTAATTGTTCCTCGGCTTCTTGAAAAGGATCTACGAAGACTAATACTCCTTGTATTATGATATCTTCGATTGGTCTATCTTTATTGTCTACTTCGATTTTTTCTATGGTATTTAACGTTTCTAAACCTCCAACAATTTTTCCAAAAACAGTGTGTTTTCGATCAAGATGTCGACACGATCGGAACGTGATAAAACTACAAGGTGATGACGTTTAATTTAATATAAATATAAAATATTATCCAGTCATTGAAATACTTACAATTGAGATCCATTTGTATTTGGTCCTGAATTAGCCATTGAAAGAATACCTCTTCCTTGATGAATTAAATTTGGTTTAAATTCATCTTCAAAAGCTTTACTCCAAATAGATGTTCCACCATTACCGGTATTCGTTGGATCTCCTCCTTGAATCTAAAAAATTATAATGTCTTTATATGGATATTACTAAAATCTAATATAATATTTCATTTTTATATTACCATAAAGTTTCGTATGGATCTGTGAAATTTTGTACCATTATAATAACCATTTTGACAATGTTTCACAAAATTTTCACATGTTTTTGGTACAAGATCACAATGAAGTTCTAAGTTCAAGGCACCAAAGTTCGTGAGTAATCTTACGTATCCTATAAAAATTCTATGTAATTAAGTTTATTTTTATTTATAATAGAAATACATATATATAAATATAATAATTAACCTTTCTTTTTAACCCGTTCATATCGAACTAAGTCTTCTGCAATTACTGCAGCTTGATGAGTTGTTTCTCTTGGCATTACCGTAGAGGTAAAACCTGCAGCAACGGCACCAGTCGAATAATGAGCCTGCATAAATAAGCATTATTATAAATTAATGAAAGAAAATATTTGTTATTAATTAAATATTGAAATATTATACATACAGCATTGAATTTATCAGCTTGCAGTTTATTAGTTTCTTCTTTAATTTCTGGTTCTTTATAATCTCTTTTTAATTCTGCCAATATTTCTTTTGTCTCCATAGACACTGTTTTTAGTTTTGCAGTTGGATCAGATCTTTCTCTTATAGCCTCTAAAAATAAATTCAAAAGTTAGGATTCATAAAATACATATAACAGAAAAGAATATATAGAAAATAATTTTTATAGTAAAATCATTGAATTACCTTCATCTTCAACTCTTATATTATTTTTAATATGATGAAATGTCGATAAATTAAACTTTGTTACATTATTTGGATCTTGAATAGTAATTATATCCTTTCTTGTAAAAGGCTCATCATTTACTAAATCCTTCCAGTTACGTGTCTTTATATTTAACTGCTCTACTGCCTAAAAATATATCATTATTAATACAATTTCCAACTATAATAATAATAATAATAATAATAATAATAATAATAATAATTTTAATTAAACTTTGATAAGTGTATTATTTACCTCCCACGACATTACATTTCCTGTTGTTTTAATAGCAACAATATGCGAATGTTTTGTAAACGGTTTGAAAAGAACCGGACAGTGATATTGTCCTTGTGCATTTTTGTAGAAGTTTAACTTTATTAATGTTTTAGGATCTAAAGATTTTCCTGTTACAGGATTATGTTTAAATCTTTTTACATATTCCAAAAGTGGTTCTAATTCAAAGATGTGCCCTAGCACGTCGCAATAAGGATGTTCAAATGGTTTTAAACTCAGACAACAGTGATCGTAAGGTAAACGTCGAAACGTAGTATCTTCACTAGATTCCAGAGGACCTGATCTTTTTCCACCATATAATGTTGTCCATTCTGTATATGTTAAATACCTACAAGTAAAATATATATTTAAAAATAAAATTTTTTATTTGTATGTCCTAACCTATGTAAACTAATATATAGAAAATATTTACATTTTATCTTTCTGATGTTGCCGTTTCCCCATCTTGACAAATATTAATAGTAATTACTATAGAAAGTTGACAGATTTATCACACTGATTCGATAATACTTTTTGCTTTTAATCAAGCTTAATCTTTTGCAATGTTTTTTTACAGAATATATATCAACACATGAATAACAAAAACATATAATCTTTATATAATATAAAAGACAACAGAAATATAACGCATGTTCAAAAATGCGTTATGTTTCATATGTAGACACAATTACAATTTTTATAAATAAAAGTTGTTCGTAAAACCATAAACGAGATGCAAGATATACCTAAACAACAATGAATACTTTTTTAACGATTAGAACATTGAAACATTTTACCAATGCATTAAATCGGAAATAGATTGTAGCGCCAATATCAGTAGGAATTAGAATTAATAATTATCATTACGAAAAATTATATAATAAAAATTATATAATTTAAGTTGTTTACGAATTTATAAAATAAAAATAAAAGATCATTTGAATAATTACCGAAACACTGATAAATAAACATAATATATTAATATTTTCTATCCATTAAGAAACAACACCAATCAGAGAAGTAGAATCTTCTATCAACCAATCAAAGCATAGTGATTTAAAAAATTACAAATAAAAGATTAAACATTAAATGAATAATAAAAAATATAACGAAAGTAATTATAATTAACAAGTAATGAATATAACGATCAAACGAAAGAAATTCTCGCGGTATTTCAATAAGAATATATCTGACCAATCACGATTGTACTCGAAGAATTAAGAGGGGCGACGGACGTTAAAGAGTAATCGAAAAAGGATTTATAACGTCGAAGAAAGTAAAAAGGTAGAAATAATGAAAAAAACAAAATATCACCGTCATAGATCGAACACGTGAGAAAGCTTATTAAAGTAAAAAATGGTAAGGAAAAATAAAAGAAATATATAATAAAATAATAGAATATAATCGGTGGGGGATAATGAAAAGTGTAATGACGTTCGCAGCGCCGCCACACG
>NC_060957.1:10193733-10218733 GCF_910589235.1 Vespa crabro
CTGTTTATAAGAGTAGTAATGGAATATAATCAATCTTGCTCTTCCTTAACTAGAGAGAGCTGCAGAAACAAAAACAAAAAAAATTTATCTATGGAAGTGCATAATGCAGTTTATTATAATATCATATTAAATATCAATTTAATTAAGGATCGCTCTCCGTTGTATTCCTTTTTGTATTCCTCTTGTAACAAATCATCAGGGAAAACGTTTCATTCCAAGAAAATAATTAATTTCAATTTTTATTCATTCTTTTTTTCAGAGATTTCTTTATCCATAAGCTCTTTGATTAAATGATATTTCGTTTTGCAATTTTTATCAAACGAAGAGATTACGTTATATTGTATTTTAAACATATTTCATATGTTCAAAGTTATGCTGCATTATTCACAGAGATAAATATGTGCTATCCACAAAAACTATTTAACTGATGAATGCGATTGTAATCTCTCTCATTCACTAAAGACAGAAAGAGGCTACAGCTCTGGTGATATCAAAATGGCAAAATAAAAAAAAAAAAAAAAAAGAAATGAGAGATCCACTAATCCTAATCAATGATGGATGTTAGTCTGCTACCGAATGGTCTGCATAAATATAAATTACAATAAAATAAACTGATTATAAAATTATAATATGTTGAAGTTCTCATTTTTTCCTTCCTAAATTTTATATATATATATATATTTTATATGAGGTGTACAAGTATTCAAGATTAAATACAAAACGATTAGTGTAATTAATTTATTAATATACATAAAGGCTAGACAAATATGTGCTAAGGATATGTCGTTGGCTCCTAAATTGCCAAAAAATAATAAGTTATATTAAAATAATGGAATTATCTTAATACAAATTTATCAATATTGACTAATTTATAATTTACACTTTTATAGAGAAGAAAAAAAAATACAAGCAGATAAAATATATAATTTAGTATAAATTTACTCTCTTGTAAGAATACGGTATATATATGTAAAATACCAATGCTCTCATTAATACTGATTACAATAATCTTTATCAGTCTTATCTCTTGCCCAATAATCAATGTATATCAAGAATCTAATTGAGATTTATAAAAAAAAAATGACGATTATTGTAATTAAAAGGAGCGAACTTTGGACAAGTGCCAGTTTTGGACAAGCTATGTTGCGCAAGACAGTTAAGTGACATTAAAACCTTTTTTTCTTTTTACTATATTAATCATTTATAACATATGTCTTCTCTCTTTCTATAAGTTAGGCACACTTTAATCATATATATCTCTTAGCTAGTTAGTTTATAATATACTGTGAATACAATTATCTAAGAATGTTTCATTTATATCCATTCTGAGCATATTTAATACTACCAGAGTGCATTTTAAAACGTACGTACATACATGATACAAATATCACTTTGAATCTTTTTACAACTTTCTCGTTGTTGTACAATTACATTAAATAATTATGTCATTGTAATTTTTCAAATTGTGAAGGAATATTGTAGCAAATTTTCAAGTACCATATGTATATATCATCATCATCATAATCATCATCATCATTAACATAACTTGTCGTTAACAATAACTGTCCTAGTTTCAGCTTATTCTTGTCAATAATACAAAATTTCAAGAAATAATAGATAATATTATGATATTGGTTGCAAGTACTTTGATTCGCAAAATCGAGACGATGTAAAGGTTTCTTTTATAGCACTTCTTTTTGAATTTTTTTATTTCTGTTTTTTTTTCTTTTTTCTTTTTCTTTTCTCTTTTTTTTCATTCTTTTTTTTTCTTTTTTTTTTTTTTTTAATAATACAACCATAGTGGTATAGAACACGTAGAATAGAATATTTTAATATATTTAATAACACAAAGGATTTCATTATTGACAAATTGACAATATATATATCATTGAAACTAAATATCAAGGTACATCAATTATTTATATCCGTTAATTTGCGCATTAAGAATCGATATGGGGGAGAGATATTGTGTACACATTATTTATTTATATATATATATATATATATATATATATATATATATATATATATGTATATATATCTTGGAATATTTTGTCGATTACGAATAAAAGTACGCACATTTCTAGAATAAATATGATATCATTACGAATTTGGTACATGTAAGACTGCTGCAACATTTGATAATTCTATTTAAATAAAGAGTTGTTTAAAAAAAGGTATCCTTTTTTATCGAGAAGGCATACAAAGAAAGTATGCCATGTTTTATATCATTCATATTTAAATATAGTAGAAGCAATAAGCCATTTTGCATAATAATGAGTATTAGAACACAGGCTTTTCTCTGCGAGTAAATCTTTGATAACCAATCCACATTGTACTGTTAGAGGGAAGATTAGGCAAAAATAGCTTATTGTTTCTTTTTATATATGATAATAAATTAAAGAGGAATGATGGTTGTAGAGCTATTGCGAGCACTAAAATTAAGCAGCTCACATTTATGATGTTAATATCTATGCTTTTACAAGGAGCGAAGACATATTGTACATAGATGAGACATCTCTTTTGTAATAATTATTTTTATATCATGGCTGCAACACATGGCACATCGATTATATTAATTGTCATTATCGCTCATTTTTTTTAACACTTTTTTTTATAATTTTTTTATTCTTATTTATTTCCTTTTTCTTTTTTTTTCTTTTTTTTTTTGTTCCATTACGATGGTCTTCTTGTATTATACAAAAAAAAAGAAAAAAAATAAGAGAGAAATTGTATATATATTTTTATAGTCGCTGCGCTCTCTTTGGTATTTTTGGCATGTAATGGCAGTAAATCATTTCATTTTTGTTAGAGAATTCTTCATAAAGAGAAATCAGAAAATAGTTCTTCAATAATAAACCTTTCCAAGATATATTTTCTCTTTTACATTACGTGTATAGAAAAGTTATTTTAACATAATTTTAACATCATTCCTCTTTGCTATACATTTTTAAGCATTTTAATAATTAATAAAAATGGTCATATTCGCAATGGAACTATAAATATCTTTCTGCCAATGTATGATGAACAATATTATGAAAAATGCCCCTTAACTGATGGCAGATCAGTGTGCTGTGGTTTCGCTGTAAGTAAAAATATTACATCACTAGAGTTTTAGATACATTAATTGAATAACATAAGTGCACTGCATATTGACTAAGCAATAACATATAAAAAGCCAAACATTCCATTGATAAAAACGTAATTATAAGCGGAATTTATATTACCAGCAGTGTCCAAAGTCGACAGACCTTTCGCTCTATAACAATGAACAGATTGGCATTGACTTTGTTGTGTCATTTTACCTGCACTATGTAGAAATTGTTTTCATCAATTAGTTTTATATATATATATATATATATCTCTACAAAGTGCTCAAGATAAAATAATTATTTGAACCTGACGTTGTATATTCACTATGTAGGATATGGCCATTAATCATAATTATAACACTACGTAAACTTTACACCGTAATAAACAACAAAACATCTTAATAATAGATAAATAGTAATTCTTAATTATAATTTACGCATATATTATACCGTTTTACACGGCATTTCAATATGCAAATACTCGCGCTAAATCTATTATACTTGTGTATTTTCTGTGTAGACAAAGAGGGGAGAAATATGCTTGTTAATCTAAAAATCTTTGTTCATTTGTATTAAAGCAACGAATGTACCAAGAAATAATTTACTTAATTATGATTTTCAATCACAGATACATTTGAAACTGTACAGTTTTCTTGAGTACTTACATAATCAATGCTTAAATCGTGAAAACCAAATAGACTAGCATTATTATAGTGGAGCCCTAATAAATAATCTACATAGACATGTATTCATGCGAGAGAATAAAGCTTTTGCTTTTAACATAGATTACATTTGCTTCACTTTACTCCTTTTCAGATTTAAAATTATATTTTTTAATAAATAAGAAAAGAAATTAAAAAAGGAAAAAAATAAAATGATGACCTTGCCATCATATAACATAAATAACGCCATTCCTTAAGACGAATATTTGCTTAGCCAAGACTTCTTCAAACTTCTTTGGAAATTTTGCAATTGATTTTTTTTTTTGTTAACATAATATTCGAACTTATATTGATATGTTATATGTCATTTTTTAAATCACGTTACCCATGGCTCGGCTATAACAGCATTACAAAGCTGAATGTATATACGATTAGGTATTACGTATATATATAGTTGTTACCTACAGTGCAAATTTATAGGATTTACAAAAACAATGTGTTGTATAGTGATAGATTATTATACATATAAAGTCTTTAAATGTTCTAAATTTAATGTAAAAATGTATATATATAAAACATACGAAAAGATTTTTATGACTATAGAGAAAGCCCAATTACCAAAAATAGTATCAATTTCGTACTTAGTACACCAATACCATCAGTTCAACATGTATTTTAAATTGATCAATCCTTTTAAAGAGATAAAATATTTAACGCAGTGTGTCAGTAAGATAAGCAATAAAAAAGAATACACTCTTGATGTGTAAATTGTGCACCGAAATTGTAAGTTATACATAGTTAAGATAACAAAGATAAGGGTGATGTAACCAGTGTAACAGAACAGTATTTATAAAAAGTGCATGTTAGGCATGTTGCAATTAAAATTTGTGTCTGACAGCTTACACAGTCTCGTACTCGCGACGAATTGAGCGAGCCAAACAGCACGCAAAGGTTACTCCAATCAACTGAAACCAATATAAAAAAAAAAAAAGAATAAGAATATCTTGTAACGAGACCTTTGCCACAACGTGTATGTTGGTAATATAAAATTCAATTTTTTTTTTAATACGATTTGCGATCGCAACAAAATACAAACCACATCATATACTGGGTCTCTTATTTAAACTCATTCTTTATTTTTTTAAGTTATGAACAATTCATGATATTTTAAATGTGATTTAAATCTAATTTTCATTCAAACAAAAATCATTCGTTGTGACATTTTTTTGCTGTGACATATCATCAGAAAATAAAATTAAGTTATACATTACACACATATATATATATATATGTATGTATGATTTATTTTACCTGAGTAAGAGCAATTCCTATACCAACGGATGCTAAAGCCAAAGAATTGTACTTAATGGTCTGTTGTAACTTGGACATACAGCCATCACCATTGGAATGAACCGAATTCGAATCACATTTATCACCTGCAGAAATTTCCGTACAACAAGAATCCGGTATTATATTATCCGTGTAATTAAGTTTGGCCCAATCTCCTGGATTTTCTATACCACAGCATCGTAACTATAATAACAGTATTATCGAATTAATGGATAGATTTATAGAGATACCATGTACACAAAATAATTATTTCCAAGCTTGAATATCACCAAGGGCTACGAACGTCTTTCTTGGTTAACTATTATTGTTATTTTTATTATTTACGATTAACTCGTACTCAGCAACGAAAATGTTCAGTAATCGATCAAATGATTCTTACACAATTTCCCTTTCACTAGTGAAGACGTATATATTGTGCAAGATATATACAGGGGGATCTTATTTGAATTTATCGGGGCATTTCAATAGAAACGTAAAATTAAATAATAATAATAATAAAAAAAGCTATATATTTGTTATATAAATACATATATATATATATATATATATATATATATATATATATATATATATATATAATCATCAAAACAATCGGATATTAAAATGGAAAATGTAGAAAAATAGTTTGGTAAAAAATAATATGGCAATGATAATCAATGCCTTATATACATTTATATATGTGTGTATAAAATTTAGAAAAATAAATAATTATGATATTACTATATTTTATAACGGAGATATCTAAACTGATAAATTCAATTGGGACACCGTATACATTTATACACTGTACTTATATACATAGCGTGACCTAGTGTGTAACACATTTCACTTAAATACCAAGTTTATTAAGTTTACTGATCGATCGAGCTTAAATATCATGAACAAAGCACAATATAATATATATATATATATATATATATATATATATATATATATATATATATAACTTTCTTTTAGATACATAATATACATAAAAAAAAATATGTATATATATATAGAAGAAAGTTATATAATACTTTGATAAGATAAATGATTTTTAAGATTTTTTACAGGAAAACGATAATGATGAAATAGAATCGTTTTACTTATACACATATAGGAAACTCAGAATGCTAGGGAATATTGAAGGATCCTTGTATAATATCATTAATGCGAGCTACGTACAAATAGAGATAGATATGATACGTGTACGTAAGTCAGTATGTGGTAAGATTATATGTACGTGGTAATATATACGAGTAGTATATTCTCGTACCACATATACATATATATATGGGGTATATAGATACAATAATCTAACATACGAGGGAAAAAGGGACGAAGAAGATATTGATTCACAGTTTACAAGGCGAATACGTATATACGTTTGTACAGTATATTATTAAAAGAAAAATAAAAAAAAAAAAATAAATAAATATATGTATATATAGAATAAGCCTATTCAATTGAATAGTCAATTTTTTATTCCCTTCCCTCTTACTATCTGTTCAATAGTTTTATAAAATCATTTTTTTCTATTCTATAAGATTTTATTATTCATTTTTTTTATTATATAAGAAACTTTTTTCCTTCATAGAAAAGTATGAGATGTAATTTTATGCCAACAAATGATATGTGCGCGCGTGTGTGTGTGCGTTCGTATAAATAAAATAAATAAGGATAAATATTCAAAGAGACTATGTATAACCGGTTTTTATTTACTTACGTCGTATTGCATGATGTCCCAGGATTTACGAATGTTTTCATCGCTTTTGTATTGATAAAAGGTTGTATTCATACGATTAAGTAACATCGAATCTACCTCATTACGCATTACGTAGCCTGAAATGCCTGCACCCAATTCCAGTGCAAAAATAATCATCAAGAAGACCGAGTACTGAAAAGAAAAAATGGTATTATATACGGTGGTTTGATTACAAAAAAAAAAAAAAAAAAAAAAAAAATGGCGCATCAAGTGACAGTAAATGATTTTTTTTCTATTTCCTTTTTTTGTTTTTCTTATATTTATATATATATATATATATAAAGTAACTTGCGTACTGTTATCAACATGCAATGATTTTCCTTTATTGCTCCGCAACAACCAAAGAACGACACCAGGAAGACTACAATGCCAACGATTATCATTAAAACAGGTGCAGCGAAGAACCAACTATCGACAAAGTTTTTGTAACCACTGTAAACGACCAGTATTACTGCGCCCACTGATATAAAGACGATACCGGTAATCTGTAAAAGAACAAATAGATTTTCATTAAGACTAGTTATTTTAAACGGCGAAAGGATTCAATAGGAAAAAGAACTTCTGCCTCTATTTTTGTCGTTATTCATTAATTATTCATTTACTTATCGATCGACGACAACTTCAGTAGTCATTGAACTCAAACCAAATAAAGGCGTTCTTACGAAGTAAATAAATTTGTAATCTCTGAGATAAGAGAGAGAAAGAGAGAGAGAAAAAAGAAAGGAAAGAGAATCATAAGTTACTGTAGTAACTGATAGTATTATATAGGATTATTGTAATACACATTGTATAAATGAAAATAGAAAAATAATAATATAAAAATTTTTTAATTTATATCTTTATTAATCGTGGATTATATTAAAAATTTTATTGATTGATCTTAATTTTGCTATTCTAAATTATAAATATATATATACATACATTCATATATTTTGATAAGATTCATTGAAAATATGTTCATGACACCCTGTATATATTTAATAGCATATCTGAAGTTGTAAGTAGAGAAGGCCTTTGGTGGATAGACATCGTACAAAAGTTCTACCTACGCTTTGTCTTCATTTATATACGCCTTATAAATACGAGAAATACGCCTACTTATATAATATTACACACACACAAACATAAACACAAACACACACACACAAGAGAAAGGGATTTTTTGTAATATCGTCCTCGTATTATATTCTATACATTTTCTTTTAGAAAAGATTTTCATTTCTGCATAACATTATCGATAATTTCGAACGTTCGAATAATAGACATTTAATTCGTCCTTCGAATGATTAAAAGTTACTTTACGTCCATGAAACAGTTTCTGATCATTGCTTATAAACCACCGTTACCATAATGCATTTGAAATCGATCGCGCGCGACCTAAGTAATCATTCATATCTTCGCGCGAAAAGCAGCAACCACTAGAGAAACCCGAACGAATTTATTTATCTTATTGTATCGGTATTGTCAAATCGACGGTAAAAAAGAACAAAAACGATCTCTCTCCCTCTCTCCCTTTCCACCCCTTCTCTCTAGTTTATTACGATATAAAACGAAACAAAAAAGAAAATGAAAGTTAACTTTAAAATCAAATATCAAACGATCCATCAATCACGAAGTTCTTTTATAGCCATTATTATTATTATTATTATTATTATTATTATTATTATTATTATTATTATTATTATTATCATCATTATCATTATTATTGCACCTTTCCAATAGTAAAAGTTTATATAATCACATTGACCCATTCTAACCTTCTAATAAGAAGATTATAACGATGAAACGGAGCATACGAAGTGACGCAGAAATGTAAATGAAACGAGTGCGTCTCATAAAAGGGTTTCAATTAAGGGCAAGATTATCCCCGTTAGATGAGTCAAGTAGGGCGTGTATTCGTCACGGACAAGATACTTTATGTATCTGTGCACAAGTGCGCGCGTATGCGCATGTAAATATATATATATATATATATATATATATAATATATATATATATTATATAGGAAAGAGGGCAAGGTAGATGCTAAAGTTCATATTGTAAAACAAATCACGCACTATCTTCCTCTTCCTCTGACTCTTTATGCCCCTCTTCCTTCTCTTTCTTTCTCACAACTTCCTTCTACATGTATATATTTTATGTCGTTAGATTTATTAACCAATAAATAATGAATATCACTGTGAAACCTAGTTCTTTATATTTTCAAAAGAAAAACAAATAAATAGATACAGATAAATGTCAAAATGCCAATTGGCCAATAGACCATAATCTCTTTAAGTATTGTATATACTATATATTTCATTGTTATCGATTGAACATTATTTCTGTCACTCGTAGCAATTATTCCGAAAAATAGATTTTTCCTAGAACAATGTAACAATGTCTACTCGTTGTCGGAAATCGAAATGAAATGAAATGAAATATAAAAATTAAATAAGTTTACGATCCCTTTCACTCCATTTTATATATTCGCTCTATAAAATGTAACCTATAGAAAATAAATGAAGCGTGTAAAAGCAAATGGTGCGTTATAATCTAACCTTTTCATTTGATTCTTTTTTTTTCATTTCTTTTTTTTTTTTAGCCATATGGATCCTCGAAAGATCTTCTGTTCATACTATATTGATACTAATAATTCATACATAATTGATATTAATCATTACCAATTAATAAATATGTCTGATATATTTATTAATTGTGAATTCAATTACGTTAATCTTTCAGGAAGATTAAATGATTGAAGAATTTAAAAAAGGAAAGAGGTCTAAGCTCATAATTAATTCCTGGCATTATCGAGACTTCCGTCTATCAATTTGCATTTGTTTAAAAGAAACGGTTAATGACATACAACATGACATGACACGATACAATACAATATGATATGTTACGATACGATACGATATGATACGATACGAATGAGAAGAGAAATAATATTAACTAAACGAAAAAGGTATTAGAATACGTGATATATAAATCGTAATGGATAAGACGAGTAGTATATAAAATGTCTATTCGATACGACATAGCACTATGCTAGTCACAATGGTATCGATACTATCGTCCTTTCTCCCTCCGACTCGTTCAAAACATGTCCACGTATATGGTTTGTACGCTTGGCTAACGGAGGTCGCGTACCACCCTACGTTCACATATATCCACAAACACACTCACTCATATATATATATAATTATTCTCTCGAGAAGTTGACCCCCCTTCGACAGAAAACGACGAGTATTGCACGTATACAGTGTATTTCAACATACGCATATAAATATCGTGTTATTGTCATTAACATTTAAAATACATATGTATGTGTGTATGTGTGTATAAATGAATAAATATTATAAGATTAGTATTAGGATTTAAAAATAATAAATAAAATATTTTGTTAAAAGTAGGAAGAAATTTTTTTTATTTTATTGTATTTTTCTTTTTCTTTTTTATTATTATAATTACTTTTATGGATGATTATAGTTATTTATTTTTTTTTTTTTTATTTTATTTTCTTTCTTTTTTTTTATATATATATATATACATAGGTTGTCCTAAATATAAAATTATGTCATATAATCGCATACTGTAGCAGTGATATAAAAGAAGTAGGTAATCTTGTTCACTCTTTGAGACCAACGAAGTCTTCGAATAACGCATGAAACATTTTCTCTATTCTAACAATTAAAAGATGATAATTATTTGGCCTGTGGTATATCCTGATTTATCTTTGACTCATAAATCAAATTATTAGAACATAAAGCAAGATCCTACGCCCATCATATTGTGAGAGTTGCAATATATTATGAAACATCCTATATATATATATATATATATATATATATATATATATATATATATTTATATATAATACACACCCACTATATACACACAGAGTGAGCCAGAAAATTTCTAAGTAATTTTTAATATCGATTAAATCGATACGATTTTTAAGAACCTTTGGTCCACCCTGTATATAAATATACACTAGTACGATGAACGTTTGACTTTTCCTGCCTTATATCTAATCGTAACAGACGGCAATACTTAAAAGTAGTATGTGCACAATATAGTGATAAAAAAAAAAAAAAAAAAAAAAAAAAAAATTGGGCCATTTATGTACGTATGTATGTACAATACGTTCATCCCTTACTTCGTTACGATAAAACACGTACTACATAGTCTTCTATATCGAATGAACATAACCTATGATTCTTCTAGATATTCTTTACTATTACTACCTCCTTTTCTTCTCTATTTGTTGTTTAGTAGTAAAGAAAGATTTTATCGATCGGAACGATAGAGAAATTTATTATCAATGGAGCAATTGAGAGAGATTATTTGACAAAATGAATAACGAGAAAGGGGAGAGTGGATGGGTAGGTGGGTGGGTGGGTGAGGGAGAAAAGTAGAGAAATAAATACATTGGGCGTACGCGGGAATATCAGAGTTCGAAAAACTCTGACCTGGTTTTGTTTGAGAAAAGAAGATCGAGTTTTAAGTAACCTCGATCGAACGAATTTTTTTCTTCTCTTTTTTTCTTTCTTTTTCTCCTCTCTCTCTTTCTCTCTCTCTCTTGTATATATGTCACATGCTTTACACTATGTATAATATATACGTAGTAGTAGTAGTAGTAGTACTTGTAGTAGTATAGTAGTATATATATATATATATAAATATATGTAATTTATGTACATACAAGAGAAATCGATTACGGCCGAAAACGAAGCTTTGCGATTTTTTATTCATTAACGTTTCGTGATCGACCGAATAAAATTTTTCCATCTATGCGTTCTCATTTAAATTATTATCAATCATCCTGAAAGTTCATTCACGCATGAATATTTATCATTTGTGGATGTGCGTTTATATAAGAAAATAAAAGAAGAAAAAAAAAAATAAATAAATAAATGAAGTAAAAAAAAACAAAAAATAACAATAACATATGAACGAACGAAGATAAGATGAGGAATAATATGAAATGAAATTTTCTTAATAAATGAGTCAAAGTTATTATATTGTCAGTGATTACAAAAGTCTAAAAACTCCTTGTAGGTTCCTTTCTTTTGTTTCCTTCCACTTCGGCGAGTACGACGCGGCGACGTTGTACGCAAGAACAAGAATCTACAAACCACTATACCATACCACATCCCTCTCTCCTCGTGGGCTCGTCCATTTCCTATCGGGAGAGAAGAAAGCGAACGCGGAGGAAGGAACTTTTCCTTCGATGAGTCACGCAATGATTTTAAAAAATAGTAGGGAGAAAGTAAAAAAAAAATATTTAGTCAACTGACTAATACAAGATCTCTTTTTATCTTTTTCCTTTCCAATGGTGTCGCAAAAGAAACAGACAACAAAAGAGAAACAGAAAGAGAAAGAGAGAGAGAGAGAACATAAGAGAGAAAGAAAGTAATTATCTCGTATCTCATAAATGTGTTTCTTGAATTTCGAAACATTACCAGCTGAATATAATTTGCGCTGTTTCTCGCGACTAAGAACAAAAGGGGAAAAAAAAAAAGATAAATTCAGATTGAAAATATCCAATTATCAAATGTGATTTTACATATTAAATAAAAATATAAAAAGTAAAGCAATGTTATATATTATTAAGCGATTGTTACATATATATATATATATATACATATATGTATATATTATATATATATTATGTTATATGTTATATATATGTTATACATATAATATTAGAGGTGTATGTTAAATGTGTGTATTTGTATCTTATAGAAAGTCAATAAATAAACAAATGAGTAATAAAATAGTATATTATATATATATATATATATGTGTATATATAATTAGATATGTATGTTAGATGTATATGTGTGTGTATTTTATGTAAAGTCAATAAATAAACAAATTAGTAATAAGATAGTGTATATATATATATATACACTATCTTATTACTATCTATCTATATATATATATACAGTCAATAAATAAACAAATGAAGAATAAAATAATTCGAAGAATATTTCTCTCGCGTTCGATAATATAGGAACTTTTAATTAGAAAAGAATCTAAGAAAAAACATTTCGAGAATAAGACGAGAGAGAAAGAGAGAGAGAGAGAGAGAGAGAGACAGAGGGAGAGAGAGAGAGAGAGATAGACAGATGCGAAATAAATATTATTCTTTTCTTCTTCTTTCAGGACGACGTCAATAGTAAGAGATAGAGAGAAAGAGACAGAGATATAGAAATAAAGAGACAGAGAGAGAGAGAAAGGAATAGAGGATGATGACACCGTTAAATCTCGTTACTCACCGCGAATATCAAGTTGAAAAGGAATAGCAGGTATTTCACGCAAGCCATAGTGCCGGACACCATTTTTCCGCCTCACTTTTCTCACTCCTTTTTTTTGATTAGGCGCGAAAAAATAAGGATACTTTTGTAAGATGAACGATTCGTCGTTGAAATTGTTTCACCTTATTAATTTGAGATCGATTCGTTTCTATGATACCAATTACACAATTTATTAATATATATATATATATATATATATATATATATATATATATATATATGTATATATATATAAATAGATATATAGATATATAGATAGATATATATATATAGACTGAAAAATTTTAAGAAATATCTTTCAGTGATTCGGAACAATTAACGAGAACGATATTCCTGCTTCGAACGTTCGTTACGAAGTGTGGCCAAATTATATATTTTTGTTGTGTTGCACGGGACGGTACGATGTGCCACGGTGCGCGCGCAACTCTTGCGTCTCCCACCACTTACCTGAGTTCATGCTCAAGGATGTATCAAATGTTGGTGTTACTTCCAATTCAATATTTCATCATTTTTAATCGTTTATTTTGATATATATATATATATATATTTATCATCATTGATTTTTCATTAAGGATTTTTATCGATCGATAAAAAAAAAAAACAAAAATCCATAACACGATGAAAATCTTTTTGTTGATTGACGACGTTGAATCTGCAAAAAAAAAAAGGAAAGAAAATAAATAAAAGAAAAAAAGAACAAAAAGATGAAAAATGAAAAGGATCAAATGAAGTTCGTTGTATGGCACAAACGATTCCTGACAAATGATTTTAAATGAAATATCTTTAAAAGATAAGTTGAAATATATATATATATATATATATATATATATATATATATATACGAAATGTATGACAAATGTTTAAGATTATCGACGCTTTCGAAGTAAAGATTTGTGAAAGTATTTCTAATCGAATATACTTTTATCATAGTTACGTTATATTCCCATGAATACAGCCCTGAAGTCTTATACTACAGCGCACCTACAAGAGAGAGAGAGAGAGAGAGAGAGAGAGAGAGAGAGAGAGGCTGTGCTCGGTCTCGAGCTCATTCGGTGAGAGAAATGATGCATCATGGCGATCCTATTAATTACTGATGTTCTTACTCTTGAATTTTATGAACTCCTTTGGAAAGCAAACATAGTATGCTCCAGCTAATTGGCAATTAAATTGAACATTCTTATTGATGATGATTGAACTCGTATACAAAATTTTAATTGTATTACGAATAGATGATTTTCGTTACGTCGCTCGTATACGGAAAGAGAAACAAGCGCATTAAAAAAGAAAAAGAAAAGTTAGGAAACGTTTTATCGTTATTACTATTATTGTTATAGGGAAAAAAACAAAAAAGAACAAAAAAATAAATAAAAAAGAAAGAAAAATGACGAAGGGTTCGATTGATCATTTTATACGAGGGTGGACTCGCTTCGTAGCAGCCCTACTTCAGTTCAATAGGATCCTTGGTTAACAATTACCCCGACGTATATACATACGTACATACATACATACATACATAAATACATATATACATATATACAATGTATGCACGTATATACGTCACTTATGCGAGGTGGGTATAGTTCGAAAAGAACGAGACATGTATTCTCATTTCCCCTTCGTCCTTTTTCTCTTTCTCTCTTTTTTTTTTTCTTTTATTTTTTTTTCTTTTTTCTTTTCCCCCCACCCCTTTTTTTTTCTTACTCGAGACACGAGAATATCTTATCGTCCCTCGTCACATGGCTTATCTTTCATTCACCCTTCCCCATTTTCATGACATACATCGATTTCAACATAACATTCGTATACTACTTCGTTTCATATATATGTATATATATACTTACATCTAGTTCGTAAAATGGATGGATAGCTCTCGATATTTACCCTTGTCCCAAATAACTCGAATTGAATTTCGCGGTCAGTCAAAACGGCTTTCCGATTGGCCTAACGAGCCCCGTAACGCAAGGAAGTGTCGTTGGACAAAACCTATGTTCCATTGTCGGATAATACATTCGCAATGACGTAAAATTTTTCTAATAATTATTACGTGTTTATATGAAAGGGTTTTATAAAATTTTCCGATCAAATTTTGATAATGAGTATTTTAAGAGGAAAATAAAAATAATAAATTTACATAAAAGAAAAAGATAAATAATATATATATATATAAATTTATTGTTAACTTTAAGTTATAGATAAAGTTATAAAGTAGAAACTTGAAACATCATGTACACACTTTGTAAACCTTCTTTAGTTTTACTCATTGTTAGTTATGCGCGAACAGCTGTTACTTTCGAGGAAAATAATATTCGAGCATTCGTATTTTTCTTGTGCGCAAATAGTCTCGTCGATACTTATAAACATATTACGTTCATCCCCGAGCTAACATAGGTCACGTGATTTCTACGACATATTTTTTTTTTCTAATGGCAGACCTACGAATTATCTTTCTTATTTTAGACTTTTTCATTTCTTCATTTTTTTTTATATCTCACAAGAAGAGAAAAAAAGTAAAAAAAAAAATGACGTACATATCTTGAACAAATCTTACATTGACTTGAACAATCGAGACCCCATTTATCCATTATGTTTGATTAAAGCGTCTTCGCGTTTCAATCGTAGAGTAATCACGCTTTGAATTGAATCGTATAAAAAAAAAAAAAAGAAAAGAAAAAAAAAAGAAACAAGAAAAAATAATATTATGCTATTTTATAACGTGTGCCCGATTCGGTTCAAATCAATTAAAAATTTTTCGTCATCGGGAAATGTTATTAAAATGATTTGGCAATTTCGTTTGTAAAAAAAAAATATATATATATATAAAATAAAAATAAAAATAAAAATAAAAATAAAAAAATATATGAAAAAAAGTTATTTTATACAGGTCGTTCGATCCGAATAGTCTACCTTGAAAATTTTTCGTTATTAAGAAAAAAAAAAGAAGAAAGGAAAAAGAGAAGAAGATATTATAGGAAATGATTTGACGATCTTTCTGCCATCGAAAAAATAATTATTCAGAGAAAGGCGTGTTCGAGGAGTAATAATTACGATAAGAGACACTCGTGAAATCTCATGTGCGCGCGCACACACATACACGCGACACACATACGATATATATTGTATATATATATACATAAATTCGCATATAACAATATAACAAATATGCATATGCATTTGCATATGCACTCGTGAAAAAAAATATAATCGTAAATATGTGGCTTAGTTTAAATCATTTTTTTTCTTTTTTAAGATTTTACTCTAACTTCAATCAAAAATAAGATATAAATCGTTACAGTTGAGCGAATCACCGGACATCATTTCAAAACAATCATTTAAGACGACCTTTAATGAACTAATCATTTTCCGACATTGTATTATGTAATTTTTTTTTTTTTTTATTCAGTATAGTACGAGGAATGAATCCATGTAAAAAAAAAGAAAAAAAAAAAAGAAAAATAAAAAGAAAAAGAAATCGTAAGATTCTGTTTAAAAAAATTATCGATGACCTTGAAATATCGTAAAAAGAAAAAAAAAAGATGACCTTGAGAAAGAAGTTCTCCCATCGTCAGTGAAAATTGATCCTTCAAATCATATAATTTTCTTCTAACATTTTTTATAAAATCATAAATGACAAAGATATTTTGATTTTAATATCCATTTCTATGTGCATTTAATGTGCACATATACGTAAATAAGCACATATACGAATGCAAGTTTGACAAATGAAAGAAAAACTCGTGCATCGGTACGATGCACCCGATGATAAAAGCGGATAAGCTCTGACGGTGCCCGACATACACGACGCATGCTTTAATTTAATTGCAAGCATTGCGAGAACGTAGGTGGTAGACAGACGATTCAGTGACCTCTCTCTTTCTCTCTTTCTCTGTCTGTCTGTCCGTCCGTCTGTCCGTCTGTCCGTCTGTCCGTCTGTCCATCCATCTTTCTCTCTCTTTCTGTCTCTCACTCTCTGCGAATCGAGACGTTAGTTAGAATGTTCGTTTTCAGGGGCTTCACTTTTCTAACACGAAGGGACTATTAAGCTTCGTTGAAATTCGATAACAAAAAAGAAAATAAAATCTGATGGAAATCCGAAAAGTTCCGATTGAAATTTACATATATCATTATTCATAATGTTTATTTTTTATTGCCTAATATGCGTGTATGTGTGCGTTTATATATATATATATATATATATATATATATATATATATGTATGTAACATATTACTAACATATATTAACAATATTATTAATTTGATAATTAATTAAAATATAATTAACATTAACGGAAGCATTTGACATTTTTAAAGGTATCCATTCAAATAAATTAATTACATATAATATATAAAAATTGTATATATATATATATATATATATATATATATCTTTTTCTCACTTCACATATCTTTTTCACACTTGTTCATGCAAATGATTATGAATTAAAAAATATAATTGTTCAAATTCAATTGTGGTTACAAATTTGAATGAAAAACTATATACTATGTTACTCTGAAGAAAAATTTTTTGTTATCGAGAAAAAGAGAAAGAGAAAAAAATTATTAAAATGATTCGGCACCTTTGTTTATGAAAAGGAAACAAAAAAAAATAATAATAAATTAAATTTATTATATATAATATAAATTTATATCGCGTCGCTTAAGGACGATCGTCTCCATTATCTAAATCCGTCACTGAGATGATTAATCATTATTAACGTATATAGATATGTTATTAATTGTCAAAACGACAACTTCAGAGCTTACATTGAAACTCGAACATATTCTTGAAGTTACTACGTAATTACTTCAGGCTACACTCACGTCATTTATATTATACGCGCAAATTGTTTTATATACATGTGATAGGATAATAAAATTCTTCAGATATTTTTTATTTTAAGATTAATCAAGTGAATATATCACTCGTTACCGTCACGTGATCAAAGATGTTCAAGATATCAGGTAATTAAATTTATTTATAAAGATTATTCGTATCTATTTATAAATTTTTTTTCTTATTATTATTATTAGTGACTATCGTCAATTTCTATATAAAATTATTATAAATGAATAAGAATTTATAATCATTTCTTCGATATATTTCTGATTATAAAAAATTGTTATTTTAATATCTAATTATATTTATATATATATATCTCAATGTTATCCTGTAACCAATAGCATAATGGTATATATCTATCCATATATCTAACCACCAGGTAGAGATATTATCATACACGCAATATGCCGTGGTTTAGAAAATTTCCTAGCCAATGTCGGCCACGTCAGAAAGATCCCACTGCACCGTCCTTATATAATTGCAACATATAAACGTGCATGCGTGCTCCGATGAACGCGCACGCGCTTTTTTCCCTTGGGTATCAGGGTTGTACGAAGGTTAGGTGTCTTCTACGATTCGTCCTCTTTTTTTCGTCTACCGTATCTTTAAATAGATACTACAGGTGTACGCGATTTTATTAAAGTCACAAATTTATATGTGTACTTGAAATTTCAATTAAAAAAAAAAAAAAATGTATATATATATATATATATATATATACGCACGAATGTTTCCTCGATTTTTTCTTACTTTGTATATTGAAATTAAAATGTTAAGATAAACAATTTGTTCGATTATAGTTTGATAGTAATGTTAATTTATCGTTAGAGCGATCGTAAATAACAGAAAATAAGAGAAATACACTTTCCAATACTTTCCGTCGATAATTTTACGCATTGTGATGAAATTAAAGAAATCAAAGTGAATGTCGGTAATTGTACCGATCTCGTATCGTTTTCTGATACACCTATATTTTCATATTCTTTTTTCGCAGTCGGCACACTGTCGACATCTGTTATGATACATCTGGAAACGATTTCTCCAAAATGGCCTTGAATCTTTCACCATTCAATTTACGTAATAATCCAGAGTATGTAATACGCTTAAATATTACTTAGTAAAAAAAAAAAAAAAAAAGAAAGAAAAAAAAAGAGGAAAAGAAAAGAAAAAAGAAAAAAAAGTACCTCCCAATAAAAACTTTATTATAACAAATATGAAACTTACGAAATTACATGTATAAACGAATAATTTCGAATATTATCGAACAGTACGCATCTGATAACAAGCATTGTAACTTTATTTGTTTTTCTCTTCTTCTGAAAATAATAAAAGGGAAAAAGAAAAAAAAAAACAGAAATTACACGTACTTTTTTCTCTTTTTTTTTTTTTTAGAACTATTCACGTCTTTCATTGAAAACTCACACAGATAGCGTATATAGTACCTATTGCGTTTAACAAGAACACGACGCTCGCACAATAAGTTAGGAAGCCCGCGCGTTTTAGAAGCGTTCGTTAAATTTCGGCCATACTCGACTATGATCGGCCTTACTTCACGCTTATGCGCATGTGCCGACGTGCATTCTCGTTTGACCAATGCTCGTTTATTGATAATGTCTCCTTATTCGGCGGGATTATCAGCGTTTCATTCCCGTTTTCGCTTAACACATTTCTGACACAATTAGTGTATATTCCTATTACTGTGGACACGACATATCGGCCTGAGAGAAAGAAATAAAGAGAGAGAAAAAAAGAGAGAAAAAGAAAGAGAAAAAAAAGAAGAGTGACGGTGAGTGAGAGAGAGAGAGAGAGAGAGAGAGAGAGAGTGAGAGAGAGAGAGAGAGAGAGAGAGAGAAAGAAAAAACGATGCGATTTGCGTTTTTCTTTCTTTTTTTGACTTTTTTTTTTCATTTTTTTTTATCCGCTCAAATTCAGTTTTTCAGAAACAAATGGTCATCGAGACCATCTTTTTCTCTCTTTCTTTTTTTTTCTTTTTTTTTTTTGTCCTTCAAATGTCAACGTATACATAACGTTTTTCTATTTTTCTTTTTTGCACCCGGTTCTACCATTCAGGTAACATAGCCGACAAGATGACATCGATGAAGTTATCGGCGAGCTCGCAATGCGTCAAATATCTAATGTTTATCTTCAATCTATTCTTCGTGGTAAGTGTAGTGAACAAATTGTGATATTATTGATAAATTCATTAGAAGTGTGAATGCGAGAGAGAGAGAGAGAGAGAGAGAGAGAGAGAGAGAGAGAGTGAGTGAGTGAGTGAGTGAGTGAAAGAAAGAGTAAGTCAGTGAATGAGTCAGTGAAAGTGAGAGAGATAGATATAGATTAAAAGCGACGACGTAATAAGTTTTCTGTGAAATATTGTTGGATGTGCCACGAGTACGAGATACATATATATATATAGATATACATCTATATGTGTAAGTGTTGTATCTGTATATATGAATGCATACGTATAGGTAGAACACCGAAGAAATTCCGTCTCCTTGAATATCTTTTGGTTTTTTTCTTTCTCAAGGTAAAAGAGGTCATTGCACCAGCTGCATCAGCTACCATTGCTGCTGGATGCAGCTGCTGCTATCTTTCTTGTTGTTATTAAAGAAGATTTTCTAAGAAAAAATTTATGAATCAAACTGGAAAAACCATTTTTCCCGATCTCTAGCGTCCTTTATATAACGTCATATTAATTTCTTATTTGGACGATTGTCTTTAAATACGATTAAACTCGTCTGATCACCTTAAAAAAATTAAAGCCTATGGAAAGCAAGGGGAGAGAGAGAGAGAGAGAGAGAAAGACAAAAAATGTTTTATGAATACCAGGTTAACTCTTTACCTCAAGAAAACCGGTCCGAGGTTGACTTTCGTTCGCGGAAGATTTTGCGATATATTATATTGAGAAATTGTTTTCGCTTTATTTTGTGTTTTTTCTTCTCTCTCTCTCTCTCTCTCTCTTTCTTTGTTCTCTCTTTCTCTATTATGCGGTTACACCAGTTGAAACAGGATACATCATGTTCATATTCGTTTTTTTCTTTTTTTTTTCTTTTTTCTTTTTCCTTCAATACTTAAATACAAAATTCGAAAGTCGTTTTATCGTTCGACTTTAAATATTACAAAAGTAAATCGAGTTAGTGACGTTAGTCTTTTTACTTTTTTTTTTTTTTCTTTCTTTCTCTTTTCACGCGTCTCCTCTGCCTCAAAAGATTTTTATTCGAACGAATATCAGAACTGATAAAATTTTTCTGTTTAAAGTCCTATTGAGATTTGTAATACAACATATAATCGACTTCCAATATTTCATAATAACTCGGTCGTTTTCGTTGTTACTCGTCGTATTATTGCGTCGTGTGGTCTGCTTTTGTTTTTTCTGATTTTCTTTCGCTCTTTCTTTCCTTTTGATGTCAACTAAATTAAATCAACAATAACAAGCTTGTTTCTCGGAAATATGTAAATAATTCTATTTTAGATTGTACGAAATTAATAATTATTTTCTTTTTCTTTTACATATTAAAGAGTAACAACAATCTTGTACTTATAGTTTGTATAATTCTCGTGTTAAAATATTAATGTTTATTAAACGAAATATATTTTTAATTTGATCTGAAAATTATAGACAATCCGTTAGAATCAATTTTTTAGAGATAACGAGTTCTGATGGAGTGAAAAAAAAATGAAATGTGAGAAAAAAAAATTTCGCTGCGGACAGGATTCGAACCTGTGCGGGTAGAACCCAATGGATTTCAAGTCCATCTCCTTAACCGCTCGGACACCGCAGCTTATAGAAATTGATCATCTTATTTGATAAAAAGTTAACTCCGTTAACTACTTGCGATTTGTCATATAACATTGAGTGTAATCAATTTACATTAATAAATATATTAATAAATTTGCACAAACAAATTCATTATCATTTTTATGCACGGAATTTAATGTAAGATGTATCTACATCTATATATATATATATATATATTTTTTTTTTTCTTTTACAAAATATATTTAATGTATATATTCAATTATTTATTATATCGTACTCTTTCTTTTTTCTTTTTCTCTTTTTTTTTTTTTTTTTAATTATTATTATTATTTTTTTTTTTTTTAATACTGATATATAATTTCTTTCGAGATGGATTGAATTTTGTTTACATTTTATTAAGTTGTATACACTCGAGATATATTTGGATTTATGAATATGTTTTTGTGATGTCTATATTAGCGATAAATTTTACATCGTGTCATCGGAATAATACTAGTTCATTATGTGTTATCTTTGCAGTAGATATTTTATTTATTTTTTATTCATATCGACAAGAGAGCTTTCTTAAGTTTAATAAGAAAAAGGGGAAGAGTGATTGCGTGACAATGAGACTGATTCTGGGAGAGAGACAGAAACAAACTGTTTTCAATTGTTCATTGTTCCTGATTAATGAAAATTACTTAAATTACTACAACTAGATGGTGTAGACAATAAGTAATTATCAGGTCATTATCAGTACGACAAAGAACCAACATATAACTTCTTTCGAAAAATTCTAATCTCTGATATTTAATTCCTCTCTCTCTCTCTCTCTCTCTCTCTCTCTCTCTCTCTCTCTCTCTCTCTCTCTCTCTCTCTCTCTCTCTCTCTCTCTCTCTCTCTTTCTCTCGCTGTCTCGATAAACTCGATATATTTCTTCCAGAAATGATATTGCGAGTAACGTTCGCAATATATTGGTCACATGATTCATAAGTTATTAAAGGGAAATATAATACTATATATTAATTTATTTTGTTAAATAAATGAATTTTTCCAACAATATATTATAAATTCTTTGAGAATTTTTTTTTCCTTTTTATACCGTATTATTAAAAATACTTTCTATTCGTAAATCTAAGAAAGCTTCTTATATAATAGATTTCAATTATGATAAACAATATAGATTGGTTTTGTGCATGTGTGCTTAAGTATATATTATCTTGTTAACGTACAGTTCTAAAGGGAACAAAAAAAAAAGGAAGAGAAAAAAAAATGAGATTAAGGAAGCCAGAAAAATAATCGATAACCAGCCGGTATCAATAAGCCAGTACTCCTAAGTTAGGTGAATTAAATTATGTCGCTAAACGAAGAATATTTTCTTATCTTGCGATTTTAAATAATGAAAATTCAAAATGGCAACTACCGTGAGGGGGGAGAAAGCCATTTTTTTAATTTATCGTTTAATTGAAAAAATGAATGATTCTGAAAAAAAAAAAAGAATGTTTCGTGTGTGTCACTTTAATTAATACGTAACGTTATTCGTTACTCACATTGGATAAATAAACGTCGGAATATATACTATCGGTGTAATGTTTGAATTCGAAAAACAGATAATGATTACGTCACGTTCATACTGCATAACTTCGTCGAGTATTTTCCCGTAATAGTAAAAAAAAAAAAAAGAAAAAAAATTAATAAAGGAGTCTCGTATTAACGTATTATCGATCACTATGATGATCAATTTCTATTATCGATCTAAATATAAATTATTCTTTTTGTAAATGATATATAAATTCAACTTGTAAAAAAGAAATTTCTTTTTTTTTTTTCTATTTTTAAATTTTTTTATTGATCAATTTAATATTACGAATAAAAAAAGAAAGATGTAGATGGAGGAAACTAGCCTCAAGTTAATGTATATATATTTTTTTAATTGAATTTATATGCATTATTAGCAAAAATAACGATTTGTCATTGAATCGATTTTTGTATTTACAATGTGTTCATTTTTTTTTCTTTTTTCTTGTTTTTTAATCGTACAAATAACGATAATGTTGGCCTAATTTTTTTCTATTTTAGGTGACAGGAATAATATTGTTAAGTTTAGGTCTGACTATTTATGGGATCTACTTCAACTACAATCACTTCCTTGAAAATAAATTTTTGTCGGTTCCATCGTTGATGATAGCGATTGGTATTATCATCTTCTTCATTGCTTTCTTTGGATGTTGTGGCGCCGTACGGGAGAATTATTGTATGCTAATTACCGTAAGTTAAAAAAAAAGTTATGGAATGATTAAAAATATAATAATAATAATAATAATAATAATAATAATAATAATAATAATAATAATAATAAAAATGACAATAATTAATGATAACATGTCATTGAAAAAATCGAAATGTAATACTCTTTAATAAGTCAGTAATTCATTGTTTATTTACAGTTCACAACTCTCTTAATATTCATTTTTATACTCGAATTCTCTGGTGGCATTGCTGGTTACGTTTTAAGATCACAAGCAGGCGAAATTATAGAAAAGAAAATGCAGGAAAGTATACCGAAATATAATAAAAGTCATGAGATTGCTGGATTTTGGGACGATATACAAACCAAAGTAATGTATTTCCTATAATTTTTATAATATTGCCATATAATATTTTAATATATATATATAATTAAAAACTTGTGCATGTGTATATATATATATATATATATATATATATATATATATATAGTATATACTATATAAAATATAATATATAGTATATAAAATATCATACTATTATAATAAAATATATTTATTGTTAATGTTAAAGCATCGTAAAAACTGATATTTTATTAACAAGAAAAAAAAATTTGATCTCCAAATTACAGTTCCAATGTTGCGGTGTTACGAATATGTCCGATTGGAGTAGTACATTTGATAACAATGATCTTCCGATGTCTTGTTGCCATTCTCAACAAGGTAAAATCGGTATCAGCATTTGTAACATCACGGAAACGAATGTTTATACCGATGGATGTCTATCGAAGTTTGAACAATACATTAAGTCACACGCTGTGCAGCTAGGTGGTGTCGGCCTTGGTATCGCGACCATTCAGGTAAATTTTTCTATTTCATTAGAAACACTTTATATTGTTATTTCTTTACTCGAATTTAATTTAATGTAGAGGGAATAAAATAAAATAAAAAAAATAAGACAACAAATGTTTACATTACAGGTAATAGGTATATGGTTCTCAATCTACCTAGCACGATC
>NC_060957.1:10223733-10268733 GCF_910589235.1 Vespa crabro
TATATTGTACTCGACACTTTTCTGATTAATTGTAAATGTTAAATCAGTTAGTCAAATATTTAAAAAATATTCGTTCAGTTTAATGGGTGTTAACGATTAAACGAATCCAATTGGTTTACATTGATTGTGAATTGTAATCAATGATACCTTATCGCTTTTAATGAAAAAACAGCATTTTTTAATGTCCAAACGACAAACGTAGCTGCCGATATATTTTCAATAATAATATAACAATATGATTTAGATTATTTGAAATAAGCAAATAACATTGATGATTTTATAATCGATGCTAGCGATTCAATGAGTGAGAATTATTAGATTAAAAAAATACATTGATATCACAATATGAATAATTGATTATTAATTAATAATAATTTTGATATAGTTGACGGGTGTGATGATAATATCGGTTGGCTCTACAATCTATGCCGTTTATGAAGATTTCTCCCATTTCTTGGATACCAGATATTTCTCACCAGCCACGCTCTTGATCATAGTTGGTATATTAGTTTTTATAATTGCCTTCTTTGGATGTTGCGGTGCTCTTCGAGAAAGTACTTGCATGGTTCTTGTGGTAAGTATATTACGCTAATATTATTTCTAAAAAATTATTAAATATAATAAAGAAAAAAAAAATCGAACAAGCTTGTACAAGTATATAGATAATATACTTACATATTTTCCTTTTTTTTTCCTAGTTTGCAGTTTCTTTATCCGTTGTCTTAATAATGGAATTGTCTGCGGCGACTGCAGCATATGCATTACAGGATACCGTGAAAAATCTTTTGGAATATAATATCAACAGTACGATGCACGAATACGATAATAATGACGAAGCTAAAAGTGCAGTTAATTTCATGCAGTCTAGGGTAAGATTTTGACAAATATAATTATAAGATTCGAATCTATAAACAAAAAGGAACACGAATTAGTTCACATATTTTTTTTCTTTTTATACTATATATATAACGTTTAATTAAAAATTAACGTGTTCTTTACAGTTACATTGCTGTGGTTATAGAAATATGTCCGACTGGCATGCGACTAATTTTACATTAGAAAACAACCTTGAAATACCTAATTCCTGCTGCGATATACTACGAAAAGAGGATAATTCCACTATTTGTATCTATCCCTATGAAATAGGCTGCATGAACAGACTTTCCATTATAATTCATCGCAGTGCACTTTACATTGCTACAGGATCTGTGGCTATTGCTCTTATTCAGGTAAGTTGAAGAAATATTTAAAGAGAGAAACTATATACGCTATGTTTATTACAAATTATAATGCATAAATATAATTTTTAAAAAGATTTACCACGTGCATTGTGACGTTCTAATGATATAATATATTTCGATGAATTTATCGGTGGAATATATTTTCATTTTTTTCAGTTGACTGGTATAGTATTCGCATGTATGTTGGGTAGAGCTATCAGACGACAGAAGACAGAAAGAGAAAGGCGTAAATGGGAATTGAGAGAAAATATCGTGAATGGTTATCAACCACTTGGAAAAACAGATCCATTGACAACTTTCCCTGTTGTATACATGCAGTCTCCGGACTATCCATTGAAAGGGCATGCAACTTGCTAGTCCTATAATTTCCATTCGATATGAAAGATGTGAAATATGTTATTTTTGTGCCATTGCAAAGGTATATCAAAAGGACGATCCTTGATGATCGCTCCTCGATTTTATCCTACAAAATAAAGAAGTCAGTATTTTTTATCATTTGTCTATTTTACAATAAACGTTTGACTTTCTTCGTACTTATTTATTTTTTCTTTTTGTTTTTTTTTTTTTTTTTTTTTTGTTTGAAATCGTAAGATCAACGAAAACTTGCACAAATATAATTTCTAGTGGTAGTACTGTATAAAGTTCGATTGATCATTATTATATTAGACTACAACTTTTTTTCTTTATTAAGAATGAGAAAGTATTTTAATAATTAATAAATATGCATATATTTTTCCCAGGCTTACGTTTCATCGTGAGATTAATTTAATACGATACCAAAGTTTATATTTAATAATAATCTATTAAACAATTTAATAAAATCTAAATCACCTTTTACTTTGAATCACACAAATTGTAAATATATAGAAAGAGAATAGAATTTTTATTATAGATTAATATTCGTTAAAATTCTTTCAGACTTATTTCTTTGCCAATAAAATTATAAATATAACAGTATTATTTCACAAACTTAAAAAACTATTATGGGAAAATATTGTTTAATATTATAATATTAAAATTTTGATGGTATTCTTATATAAGAAATATTGTACTTAATTCGTGAATAAAATCTTTTTCTACAACTTATTCATGTTTATAACCATCATGCCATTAGTTTGTAAAGGAAATAAAGAAAAAAAATATATAAGAATTGATACGTACTGTATCAAAATTTCCACTGTAAAATTTTTATTTAAATCATCCTGCTTTATGTTCAGTACTTCTTTTGTTCTATTTATGGTTATATTCCATACTGCATGACATTTCAAATGGAATGATAAAAATGCAATGGATATTGCATTACAGTTAAATTGTGTGAACATGATATTAGTGGTATTATTTACTTTTTACCAAAAATTGTTTGCTTTTTCAAGAATTTCCGATGCTTCCTTTTCATGTTTGCCATTTTCAAGATATGGTGGAGTTAATTCTCTATAAGCAAGACAGACACGTCTTGATGTTACATCTTCTCGAAGCACAGAGTGCTCCCAATTATACCTACAAAAATAATCATGTTAATAAATAATCAATGCGTTAACAATATTACATTAAACTTTTATGGAATATACCTTGCAAGTCCATATAAAATCATCAATGATCTTGCTGGCATAGGTAAACGTATTACCATGTCTTGTTTTATTTCTATTTTTTTATCAATTTTAGAATAATTTTCTACATAATCCAGATTGTAACGTCTAATCGATTCGGTATAAGGTGTCATTGTTAATACAGAATCACCTAATACATTAACTGTAACTATACGTTCTCCCCATATCCAACAATCATCTATATGAGGATCTATAGAAGCTCCTCGTTTTGGATTGTATTCCAGAGTGCATTGTTCTACTGTTCTAAAATTATTTAAAAGTGAAATTTCATTGAACTTCTTCTGTACAAATTCTGTAGATTGTGGAAATCCATTGAAGGTACCTAAACGTAATTTTCGTTTCTTAAAATTACACTTTGGACCAAAATTCTGAAAGTTAACGTTTGAGAAGTTAGTAGAAACAATGATATTTCTATTAACTATAATTAATCTCATCACATACTTGTTTTCTTCTACCACTTTGCGATGGTTCCCATGGTAATTCATCTAACGACTTCATCAAAGTCAATGTCTCTTCTGTATTTAAAAAATCAAGCTGCAAGAAAGAAGATTTATAAAATAATAGAAAATTATATTAATGAATTCAAATTAAATTTAATAAATTGAAATTACTTTAATAAAAACACCTGGATAATTTATCGCATGTCCTTTATGATGAGGATGTTGCTTGTACAATTCTATATCCCATCCAGCCCATGCTTTATCGCAATGTGGACAATAAACATAAGAGGATTTTTCCTAAAATTACAGAATCATTAGAATTGGATTTATAAAAAGATATACTTGATATTGTAAAATATATTAAACTGGAGTACATTTATACAATATATATATATATATATATATAAAAGAAAGTTAATCGAAAAAAAATATAATACAATTAGTTTTCAATCTTTGCTAGTAATTGCTTACTTGTAACTTTTCTTTCAAATCCGGTTTTGTTATGTTAAATTGTTCTTCGCAAATCAAACATGTACGAATTCCTTTACAACCACATGGTCGTACGGTTTCCATTTTTTCATAAATACAAGTTTCTCAATACAAGTTATCATGAAAAACAACTTTAAATAAAAAGTGAGGTTAAGAAATCGAAGTCAAAGGTTAGGTCATTTAATACAAACATTATATATATACACTAACGTCATGGGGATATTAAACGATCAATTTGAAACGAACAATTTATGTGATTCTATAAATATCGAGTGTATTGTAATTTGAAAAACAAAGTGAAAGATAACAAATTAAGAATATTAACAGTTCACTTCTTTTACTATGTTTACTTTTATATCTAATTTCAACTTCTAAATAATTAATTAGTTTCAATGGATATTATTTAAAATTATTATCGTACGTTTAACAATGTTCTTTTTCAATTTGACGATGAGTGAAGATCAACTTCCAAGAAATCTTTAGTATTTTTTATTTGAAATATTCCTTGAAATATTTTCTTATCAGTGAGGTCGTGAACTTTGCTATATCAAACTTTGCACATAACCCTTTCAATTTTCTATCTCTCATTATATACAAGTAGTCTCATTTACCCGAGGATTACTTTAACTGTGACTTTGACATATTAACGAACAGGAATAAAATCACTACGGGAAAAAAATAATAGGAAGTGAAAAAAACAAAAAATGCTTATTAGATTGTTAGTAATTTGTCTGATATTTCATATATCCGTTGCCGGTAAGTAAGGAACCGTACGTTTGATTGTTAAAACATGCTTGAACCTAATGAAGGAAAAATAAAAAAAGAAAATAAAAAAAATAAAAAAAATGAAAAAAAATAAAAAAAAATGTAAAAAAAAAAAAAGAAGAAAAAAAGGAACAAAAAAAGAACTATTGCATTATTTTTATTAATTAATTATATATTAATTATTAATCGATATTATACTTTTCAACGATTTTTAGATGAGGATTGTCCTAAAATATTATCTAAGGCAGCATGGGGTGGAAGAACTGAGAAAAACATAAATTTTCTTATAATACCATTATTATACGTAATAATACATCATACTGTAACACCTGAATGTACGACCCGTAAAGAATGTACAGCGAGAGTACAATCGATTCAATCTTATCATATGGACACATTAGGTTGGCACGATATTGGCTTTTCGTAAGTTCTTTTGTTTTTATTTCTTTTAATTTTATTATCATTACTTTTGTTGGTTTTTTTTTTGCTTTCGCTATATACGACGGATTTACATGGTCTTTAGCATGGTCACCGCAATAACGAGATCCCGTGATCCCAAAAGCCTGTATATTTTATTTGCGAATAGTTTCCAAAATTTTGATATTGCTTTTGACAATGCTTTTATTTGACCTTATATATTACACGGTATACCTATATCGTCCTTCATAAACTATTTCCGAATGTAAAACGAAATTACAACGATATGTTATGTTAAACATGTCTTTTATTCGTGTAAAAGTAAACATTGATATAGTTTAAAATTATAATAGTTTTTATAATTGTTTTCCATAGAAAAAAATTGGAAAAAAAAAATCATAATCTTTATATCGTAGTACAACATCAGTAGTTAAATTGATATTATTATAGAAAAAAAAAATATATATATATATGTTTTTTTTTTTTTTTTTATAATAGACTGTGTCCTATTTTTTTCATAAATCTAAAAATAAAGAAAATTATGTCATACAATTTTCATTTATTTCTTTTTTTTATTTTGTTATCAAATACAAAATACTCTTTAGGAAGTATTGAGAGTTAAATCAAAAAATAAGAAATTATAAAACAAAAGAAAAATATATGAAACAAAGTATTTCATATTTTAAATCGCTGTTGCTATCACTATCACTTTCTTTATTTGCCTTCTCCATTTTGTCGATCGACTTCGGTTATGCGTTGTACATACATATGTAATTGCATTGCATTTCATTGCGAGTAACTATAAACGATCATAACATATAGGGTGTCTCAAAATAAATGGAAAATATTCTTCAATTAATGATAATATTTATTAATTAATTGTAAGTATTTTGTAAAATAAATAATCTATTATATACGAATATTTAAATCGGCATTTATAATAAAATATTAATATGTAATATAAACTTATTAATATAAATTAATATAAATTAATGTGAATATAAGAATTGCTATTGGATTAATTATAAATATTGACCATATATTTATGAAATAATGACAAATTATTATATTTAGAAATATTTTCATTAGAATACTGATTGCCTTTTTTTTTTTATTAATTCGTGAAATATTGATCGCTTATATTACGTATTGATATTTTATATATCTATATTATTGATATTTTATATCAATAATTGATCATTTATTTAAAATATTAATTAAAAATGTGAAAAAAATATTGATCTTATCAAATGGACAATTAAACATATGTTTTATTTAACTTTTTTGTTTTCGCCATTGCGAAAGATTTAATAATATTTTTTAATCAAACTTTTGATGATAGTTTTCTAATCGGTGGCGATGGTAATATTTACGAGGGTACAGGATGGACGAAGGAAGGTGCCCATACCTATGGATATAATAAAAAATCTGTGGGCATAGCTTTCATTGGTAACTTCGAAGGTACGCCAGCAAATTTTCAATACGAAATATTTGATAATAACTTAATTAAGAGATTTGAAAGAAAGGATAAGTTCAATTGATCTTCATATTCTTTCTTTTTTATTTTTTTTGTTTTTTATTTTTTTTTTTTTTTTTGTTTGTTTTAGACAAAGACGCAAGTGACAAAATGTTGAATGCGGCACACAAATTGATCAGATGTGGTGTTTCCCAAGGTGTACTACGTGAAAATGTTCGTGTGATCGCTGCTCGACAAGTACGAGCAACAGCGAGTCCTGGATTCAATTTATACACACAAATTCAAAATTGGCCCGAATGGAGTCAACCTTAACATAATCTAAATAATATATTCGATTGATAAGTCAAATTTTGAAAAAATATCAATTAACTAAAATGTTATGTTATTAAAGTTTTTTCTTTTTTTTCTTTTCATTGTTTTTTAATGTTTTACGAATAAATTATATGTAAAATATATGTATAAAGCTATTTATTACTCCTGGTTTCATAATGATATAGGCCAACAATAGATCTTGGCTTAATTCTTAATCGATTTTAATGAACAAGTATTTTCAAAAATTCATTTTAATAATGAAAAAACCTATTCACTCTCAAAAGTAATCGTGTCAGAAAATAATATTTCTTCGAGAATAGTTTACGCATAAAAATAAAATTTTTTACAATAATTCGAAAAATCCTTCCTCAAACAATTCATTTTTGAAATGAAATCATGTTAATCAAAGACGATAAATAATTACGATTGGCCTCAATGTTGACATAAAAGTGTTTTTCCTTTTTTCGTGAAAAAGAAATCTCGTATAGTGCCACTTCTTGAGCTTTTATGGCAGAATGTCGGTAATGGTGCAACGCAATTTTATCGAATGAGTAAAAAATCGTCGATAATAGCAAAATCTAGTTTATCGACTAAATAAAAAATTATCAATATTTTGTTCCACATCATTATTGTTATTATTATTATCGTTATTATTATTATCTTCAAGATTATTTTTATAGATATAGGATTCTATAGGATATGTTTTCGTTGTAAGATATTCTTATAATAAACTTTCAATGAGATATCGTGCGAATATTGCATGTGCATAATTCACTGTAATAGACATGACAAATTAGTCATAACAATATATATTTTTTTTTTATAAATACAAATTGTATGGTTAATAAAATCATAAATTATCTCATAAGACGCGTTCGAGTTACCACGTTAGTTTCAATAATTTGATTGAAATGATTTTGAAGATACATTGAAATATGCAATCATTCGCACAGTAGAATATGCTTCGTATTATATAGATATAGATCGCAAGTAATATAGACTTTTCCGAATTATTGATAGAGCTTTATTTTTATGCGTAAACTATTATTCTAGAAGAAGCATTATTTCTTTTACGCGATATTTTATCAAAGAAAATAAAACTTTTTAAAAGATTCATAAAAAAAGAAAATAAAGAAAAAATTCATTTTATCTTAATCCAAGCAAGGGATACAAATTATTAGAACGACAATTATAATGAAATTAAAAGTAATACTCATTGTCGTAATAATTGTAAAAGTTATATTGAATTTTTCCAAAAATATAAATCGAACGAGATGAAATTTTATTATTATTGCCATTACTTTCTTTTCAAACGTTTCAAACGAATTAATTAAACATTTAATAAATAAAAGAAGAATTAAGTTTCTTTCAACAAATATTTCATGTTTAAAAACATTAAAAAAAAACAAATTCTAACCTAAAATAAATTATAACAAATAGACATTAGTAAACGACGATTATTTTAATATGAAAAAAAAAAAAAAAAACAAAAAAAAAAAAACAAAAAAAAAATTTCACTTAAACAATTAGCAATATTAATCCGAAGATATAAATAACAATACTTAATTATACTTAAATATATTTATTGTTCGATTTGGAGGTATGTACTGCGCACACAGATCGCTATTACAACAATTCTTTTCATTACAGTGCAAACACTTTCTTATCAATCTTAACTAATATTACGTACGTATTCTCATCTCTGATCATCTTTTTTCTCCTTTTTAAATAACAAATGCATTAAGTGTTTCTTTTTTTCTCTTTTAACGAATCGTGAAAATTGAAAGATTTGGCCAGGCGGACTGTGGGAGTGGGAGGTTGTGGGAGGATAGAGCAGGCGCGATCGTATATGTGAAATCAAAACGATCGGTATGTGTTAAAGTAAAAAAAAAAAAAAAAAAAGAAAAAAAAAAGAAAAAAAAATTACATATTCACTTCTATCGTTTCGAAGCTTCGAAAACGATATTTATTTTATTACATTTTCAATTATCTTCTTTTTTTTTCCCCTTTGTTTCAATTTTCTCGGAGAGGACTAGTCACAGAAATAAATAAATAAATATATACATACATAAAAGAAGGGTTTATGAATTATTCTAAGGCCTCGGTTTCGAACTTCTAAGCTATATCTATTAGATATATCGCATAATAACGATACGTAGGTCAATATTCGTTTCTAGGTTTCATTTTATATATACGTATAAATGTGTATATATATATATATATTATACATATACATATACACATATATATATATGTAGATATATATATGTATGTATTCATATATACACATAAATATGTATATATAATTAGAGACTTGAAAATCGGAAGCAACATTTGTGGTCAAATCGGTATTTTACTAATTGTCACACTTTGAGTTAAAATTATGTACGAAACGATTGTTGTTTCATTATTTTATATCTCATCGTATTTTCAATGGATAACTAATACGAATTGTGCATTGATTTTATTTTTTATGCTTGATGTAATTACTTTATATATTTCTGTGATATACGGTTGTTTAAATTCGTAGAATATCCACTAAATTTAAATAAACAAAAAAAAAAAGATAAAAGGAAAAATGAAAACAAAAGAAAAAGAAAGACGACAAGGAATTGAGAAGTTTTTAAAAGTACAAAAAAAAAAGGATTCAAGATGATCGTCGCGATGAACGTTGTATCGAATTGAAATAATTATTAATATTTAATATAATAATTAATGTTATCTTTAATGATAATGATCTTTCAATCGCGTTAAAAATGAAATAAAAAAAAAAAAAATTATTTCTAAAAACTTTGAAAAAGAGAAAAAGAGTAAAAAAATTACGCCTCTCGTGGATTCTACGTTTTTAAATCCTTTTTACAAGTCTCCCATTGATCATGACATATTTTTCATTTCATTAAGTTCGCTTGTGCCGCATAGTCAGTTTTATTACATTAATTAATTAATTAATTTATTTTCATTTTCATTTTCATTTCCAGTTCTCGTGATATATAGTTTTCTTTTTCTTCGATTTTTTTCCTATTTTTCTTCTCTCTCTCTCTCGCGCTCTCGATATCTTTTCGCTTTATACGCGAAAAGTAACGAAAAGAAGAAAAAGAAAAAGAAAAAGAAAAAAAAAAACAAGACGAAGAAGAAGAAAAAGAAATTAATTCATTAAAATATAACACTGGAGAAGGAATTAGAAAAGAATATACTAATAGTAAGGAGAAGAAAAAGAAAAAAGAATTCTCTTCAAATAAAAAATGAAAAAATGAAAAATAAAAACAAAAGGAAACTCAGCCTATAAAAAGGTATTAGTCGAAGTAATTCTTTGGTTATAACAATGTTTCATTACGTTCATTTGTTTTTTTTTTTTTTTTATTTTCTTCTCTTATTCTAAGCAAAAGATTTGTTTGTTAGGCCATTTCATCGCAGGTAAATCCAACGAAAAAAGGAAAAAAAGAAATAAAAAAAAAAAAAAAAAAATAGATATATATATAATATATAGAGAAGAATAAAAGTAATGAAAAATGAAAAGTTTAGACGAACGGTAGTAACTCAGATTTATGTTTAAGATTTCCAACATAATTTATTATACTTTGTACGTTTTATGTACAAGGCTCCATATTTTTGTCGGTTATTTTTTTCTTCTTTTTGTTTCTCTGCTTCTCTCTCTCTCTCCTCTCCTCTCCTCTCTCTCTCTCTCTCTCTCTCTTTCTCTTTCTCTATCTATCTGTCTTCTCTCTCTCTTTTTTTTTTTCTGCTAACGTTAAACATCCGACACTATAATACATTTGTTTGCCTTCATACATGAAATAGTAGCGACTAAATATTGAAATAAAATTGAGAATAAATAAAGAATAATACAAAGAAAAAGAAAAAGAAATGAAAGAAAGAAGGAATAGAAATAAAAAGTGGAGAAAGATTTGAACGGCATTTTTTCCGTAATTTCTTTTTTTTTCCATTTTCGTCTTTTTTTTTTTTTTGTAATTTTTCCAAACGCATACACAATATTAACACGACTCGATCGAATCGTGATGCTAAATGTACAATCTTCAATATACAAAGAGTGACAATAGCATCGATAATTCGATTGGTTCTGTGTCCTGAATAAAATATATTTCTATATATGTACTTATGTACATAAGCATGTATATGTACATACGTACGTACATAGATACATACGTTCGTCATTGTGAGTATGAAACAGATGAAACATAAAAAATACTCGAAAGAAAAATAATACTAATAATAATAATAATAATAATAATAATAATAATAATAATAATATTAATAATAATAATAATCATAATAATAATAATCATAATAATAATAATCATAATAATAATAATAATAAAATAATAATAGTAATATAATAAAAATGAATTAAAAGAGAGAAACGGAAAGAAAGAAAGAAAGAAAGAAAAAGAAACAAAAGAAATTAGCAAGAAAAGAAATTAGCAAAAAAAAAAAAAAAAGAAAAAAGATCTAAGAGAACAAAAAAGAATCGTTATATTTTGTGCTTTGGAAAAAAAAAAGAAGAAAAAATCGTTCTCGCTTCATCAAATTTTTTAAAAACTCATCATCGTTGTCCCCGTCGTCGTCGTCATTGTCGTCGTCATCGTCGTGACGTCGTCATCGTCAATAATAAAATTATAGTTATAACCTTAATTCTTTTTTGAAATCACATATTAACTTGTTTTATGATAAGTTTTCCTAACTTACTAGCGGTAAAACTTTGTCCTTATATACATTAATATGAGCAGCCTTCATTTTTTCACAATATATCTTTTATGCCATCAGTTAGATGTGATCGATGTGATCACCCTAGTGTTTAATTTGTGGCACGCCATTTTTTATTATTTACGTTGGTATCATCATGATCATCATCATCATCATCATCATCATACGGATATAGAATTATATTGCTCTCCTACGATCATTGAATACATAACGACTGATCGATGAATTTATTTGTGATATATATATATATATATATATATATATATATATATATAATTTTTTTTCTTATTTTTCTTTTTTCTTATTTTTCTTCTCGTTTACTCAACACATTCTTATTGTTTAGAGACTAAAAGATTTTCGCTATGATCGTTGATCGATTACTAAAAAGGATCATACGTTCCGATAAGGAGGATTATTTTATCAGGAATCTACTAATTAATGCTTCTTAAAAGTATTTAATACTTTGCTGTCCGATCGCAATTTTCTTTTCTTTTTTTTTTCCTTTCTTTCTTTCCTTTTCTATTTTCTTTGGCATATCGATAATCTATGTATTAATTTGAACGATATTTTCTTTTAAGTTAAATTTTCAATGATAAATTAAATCAAGATGAATATCCATATGTATTTAAGTATACAAATTATATGTCTCCGTTAATCGGAAAGAAAATACTGTTCGAAATCGAAATGTCGGACTGCAAAGGATTAAGTATTTATCAAAAAATAAAATATGTATATATACATAAGACATACATTCGAATCCGGTCGATGATTGAAAATTAAGTGTCGCAAAGATGAAAGCAATGCGATGTATTTGTAATAGCACGAGTAATGTCCAATATGTTTTAATCGGACATGCAAACGAACGAACCAACCAACCAATGAACGAACGAACGAACAGAACCATTTTGTTTTTACCAATGTACCAATTCACCTATTAATCCGCTAAAACTTTGACTACGACGTTCGACTCATCGTTAGCTCGACAGCTAATCGAATGGGAACGAAAAGGAAAAAAAAAAAAATAAAATAAAAAAGGAAGGAAGGAAGTAAAGAAGGAAGGAAGGAAGGAAAAGAAGAAGGAAAAGAGGATGGAAAAGAGGATGGAAAAGAGGAAGGAAAGAAGGAAAGGAAGAAAAGATATTTTTTCCTTTTTTTTTTTTTTTTTCTTACAAAAGACCACCCTTACGTCCAAAGAAAAGTGAACTAATAGAACCAAGGGCAGATTGAGTAATGGACTCTCTGGTAACTGGTGTTGTAGTATTAGCCGCACCTTTGACTTTACCTAAATCCGATCTAGTTGTTTTACTACCATCACTATCGCGTTTTTGTTGAGTACCTAACGCACATTCGATTATCAATGATCTTACAGGTGAATCTGAATTAGAATTACCAGATGATAAAACTGAAGCACCAACATTATCGACGTTATCATTGTTCATCTTGTTACTATTATTCATATGTTCCAATGTCGGATTTGAACTAGATTCAGAAGAGACGCTAGAAGAGGACGAGGCTAACGAAGGTGAAAATAATCTTTCCTGACTGATGCTGGAAGGCATCGATGTCTTGAGGAAGGTCAGTTGTGCCATTGGACTCTTCATCGAACGTCGTGTATACAAAGCACCCTGAAGTGCCAACGGCGAGATCGACGAGCCGACTGTCGTTGACATTATAGCATCGATTCCTATTCTTTCGAGTTTCTCAACCAAACGTATGCCAGACAATGCTTTTTTCTCTGATCTCGTCAACGATGGTTTTGACGTTCTCGTTCTTTTATTAATTTGCGATTGCGAGGAATCGCTACTGAATGTACGCTTCAATAATTCAGCGCCGCTACTTAGCAGACTAAATGACAGAGAAGTATTTTCTTGCTGTGGCGATGATTGTGGCGGTGGTGATGTAGATCTCGTTGCTGGCGGGCTAGCGTCCGGGCTATTACATGGTGTTGCTGTTGGTATGAAATTTCTTTCGCCGCTAGGTGTCGCCCCACAGGAAGTACCTACACAGGAAGGTGTCACAGCCTTAATTCCTCTCTCATTGAGCATCTTAGCTAGGCCAAGAGTCGTCGAGAACGTCGAGGTAGAATTACTTCGGCTGCGAGTACGAGGACTATTTTTTCCAGAATTTCCAGCGCTACTAGGTGCGGTTGCGACTCGACTACCCACAATACTTGGGGTCACGCTTGTATGTTCATCCGGATGAAGTACGGTGCTATTTGTAAAAGTATAAACTGAGCCTGTATCTTGGAAGAGCTTACCAGGATTCGCGTATTCTTCATCTTCCTCTAAATCTGACAAAGTAAAGGTTAACAAACCAAGATCTTCAAGACCACGCCCACCACGTGTTCTAACACCCGGCCTATCTTCCAATAAACCACCTAAAGTAGGCGTAGCCAATTGTGACCAATGATGTAGGGTTTGTGAACCTTCCATTGGTTTTACAATCTGTAATTTCTCTGGAACTCTCCAAGTATTTCCAATATTACCACTGAAACCGCTCAGATTACCACTGCTACCAGTTGACATTATACTGTCAGGTGTTCGACAACCAAATGGTAAAAAGGTTGGCGGTGAATGTAGGATTCCACCATCGTAATCATAGTTATATCCAGCACCAGTACTTAAACATGCTCGTCTTGCTAGCACCTCTGCAGGTGTCAACCGACGTAAAGCTGCTTCCAAATCTGCTGCACCTGGTGCACCAGGTACTCCAATCCTTTGTGGTCCTCTGTAATAAATGAAGAAAAAAAAAATAAAATAACACAATCATTAGAAACGATATTTTTTTTTTGTTTTTGTTTTTGTTTAAATATCCGTTATAACGTTATGCTATGATACATACGGGTAATCATCAAAATCTGTGAAAAGGGAACCTTCGCTCTCACTGTGCCCAGTCGAATCCAAACTTGTAAAACCGTAAGGTATATTAGATTTAACTTGGCCACAACTCATGCGTGGACCCATCGAACCACTCGACAAAGTTGACGTTGTCATAGAACCTATTCGAGGAAATTGATTCATATCTGCACTCGTATAAGATGTTCGTGAAGCACAACGGACCGTTTCGAATACTTTCTTGTATGTTGGCCTAAAGTAGATTGGGAAAAAAAAAAAGAAAAAAAAAAAGAAAAAAAAAACAATTCTCATCGTTATAACATACATATATATATATATTTAAAAGTATATAAGTAAATAATGAAATGTAACATACGTTCGATCAGTGATGATACCAGAATCGAGACTTAGCTCCGAATATAATGAAGATTCCAATTCCGAAGCTATCGAATCCGGCTGTGGTGCAGCACCCAACGAAGGAAATAATGATCCACCTCTTACAGTTGGCATTCCACGTTTTCTTTGTTTACGCAACTGTTCTTGCGTTTCAGAGAGAAGATTTACAACCTAAAAGACGAGAAAATGAGTTCAGTTACATTTTTATTCTTTTCTATTTCTTTCTTTTTTTTTTCTTTTTTTTTAAAGAATACTACCGTTGTTTTTAGCTATTACTTCATGGTTGAAAATAAAAATGTATAAATTTTCTAATAATACCTCAGCGTATCGTTCCTTGAATTCAGCAAGTTCACTGGCAAGGGTGTTCTGATTATCTCTGGTAATGACTAGAGTAGCTCCGACCTCATCATGTTCAGCCATGAGTTGAGCTAACCTGAGCTCAGTTTCAGCTAATTTAGCGGTAAGACTAACTATTTGTTCGTGCTGTAACCTATTTTCTTCTTTTTGTCGACCAAGCTCCTCGGCCATACCGTCCGCCTCCATATTAGCATTTGCTGTTAATAATATTAAAAAATCGACATTTTTGTTTATTACATATTATGGACATTTGTATATTACAAATCTTGTGTTATATATATATATATATATATATATATATATATATATATATATATATATATGTATATATATATATATTTCAATATTTAACTGTTGATAATAAAATAATATTATTAGAACTAACCGAGTTGAGCGGCAATATCCTTCACAAGACGGGCCTCTTGTTCCTCGGTATCATTAGTTTCATGTATCAACTTGGAAAATTCATTACGTAATTGTTTGTTCTCATCTTCCAAGGTACTTATCTTCCTTTGCATCATGTCCAAGTTGATACCACGCAAACCAGTTGGTGTACCACCTTCGGAGCTTGACTCGTCAACATCGTTTGTAAGTATTTGAATGAGTTCGGTTTTTTTGTACAATTCATGATTCAACTGTGTTATCTTTTCGTTTGCCTCTTTCAAATCAGTTTCCAAGGCGTTGACAGTACTCTCAAGTTTTTGATTGTGCGTCAATAATTCCTTACCAATACGCGCGGTCAATTCCAAATCCTTCTCTTTCTACGTGACAATATAAAAAAAATAGTCTTAATGTTCTGATAATACCAATACGTAATGTGGTTACATTATTAAATTCTTTTTATTACCTCTTCCAGAAGCCTTGTAACTGCCTCAATGTCATTATAGGTCTTGGTCATTTGGCTCACCCGGTTGCTGCATAGAACTAAAACAAATAATATTTTATTCGTCTTTGTACAATATTATTTATATCATATATAGATATATAGGTATGTATGGTATGTATATATGTAACTATGGTACGTATGTGTATGTGTTTATGTACCATTGAATGTGTGTTTATGAAAACATTGAATATTAATATTATATGTATGTACATTGAATTTTACATAAAATAAATCAATTTGTATATAAAATTGCGAAGAGGCTGAAAGAAAAAAAAAAAAAAAAAAGAAAAGAAAAGAAAAGAAAAAATAAATACGTGCAACTTGTGAGCTATTGCGATTTAGATCTTACGATCTTATGTTGAGAATTGGAAATGATAGAATGTAATTTATATATTAAGAGTTCAACATACTAGGATAGGATTCTTCTATATATTTGGCGTTCGATTTTTTATTATATATATATATATATATGAATTTATTTTTAAAGTAAAAAATACATAATGTATTGGGAATTTCTTCTTCATCACACCTGAGCATCACAAATAATCGATTTTACTTTAACTATTTATATCAATTATAACGGGTCACCGAGCAATGTTAAATATATCGTTTATACTTATTTAACCTCCCATAAAGAATTTATCAAAACCTATTAATTCATACTATTGTTAAATACTTTTTATTGCTTTAATTTTTCATATATCATCAATATATTAATTCATTTTTCATATTAAATAAATCCACGCAAATTCTCTTGAATAAAATTACCTGAACTGTCCAGATTGAACATACTATTTTGATTGTCCACGTTATTAGTGGTAGACGATGATCTTCGTCCACGCATAGTAAATGCACTGAGAGTACGTGATAACATATTGTAACAGGGAATTCTTACGTGTAGAATTCAAAGAACACTATTAGCTGAGAACAATGGATGAACCATCCCCTTAAGAACTGAGCCAATAATCATGGCTTCTTTATATGTAAACAATGAAGTCACTTATCTCGTCGATTTTTCACATTTTTTTTTCTATTCCTTCTTTCTTTCTTCTTTTGTTCGATCATACGAATCGATTAGAGAACACATGTTTATTATATATATATATATATATATATATATATATATATATATATATGTATATATATATATATCACTTATGAAAAACAATATTAAAAGGAGGATTCTTCAACAGGCAGATCCATGGATCATCGTTAATCGATCTCGATGAGATTTTTCGTAAGGTATACTTTAGATATTAGCGATTAGATTTTCGTTATTATTTCTATTAAAAAATTCAAACTTTTTGATCGAAGCGTGTGCGTGAGTGGCGCGCGCGTTCGCATCCGCACCCACGCGCTTTTATGAGTGTTTACGAGCACATAGTAATAAATAATAATATTAACTCGAGACGATACGAGAGAAGAAAAAACTGTTGGTTAACGACGTTTGGATGAACGAATGAAATACCGAAGATTTTAAAAGATTTTGAGCGTTCCCTCCACTCTCGTAGAGAAGTTTATATAGTGGAATACCAGTATCAGTGTACCATCACCAACCATCAACCACTACTATATTACTACCACCACCACCGTGCCGGCAGCATCTGAATTAACTCTTGCAAGCTATCGATCCAGGAGAAACTGAGCCGACTCTGGCGCAGACGCATCTTCTACCTGGCATCATAGTAACTGAGAGAATGCAATCGCACGTGTTGAATGGTTCGCGCGAGCGCAAGAGAATCCACCACGCAACACACATGCACCCATGTATACGTGTATATTATTATATATTTAAAATTGGTTAATATTTTCGAACTGGTTAGGTTCGTATTTAATTTTTTATCGATTATACTCATTTGGAATTATTTTCGTTCTTTCTTTCCTTTTTTTTTGTATTCCCCTCTCCCCTCAATGATTTTATCATTTTAGAGAAAGTAATTAAATTATTAATCGTTACTAATATTATTATTATTATTATTATTATTATTATTATTATTATTATTATTATTATTATCTGTTTAGTATATTTTTATTTTTTTTCTGTACTTTTAGATATATTTATTACAGTATATACTAGATATATAATATATACCATATACAAATATCTTTTTCTATAATATATTAGAAATAATAATTATAGAAAAACTACTGCAACAATTATTTCTAATATATATTATAATAAAGAATATTAGAGTTTATATATTATTATATATTATTAAGTTTACACACATACACACACACATACATACACACATTTCTCTGTAATATATTAATCCAATGTATTAATAAAATTAAAAAAAATATATTTATCATATACGAATAAATTGAATATAATTCTTTTTTAATATATAAACTTTTCAACTCAAATAAAAAATCAACAAGTAAAAAAATTAATTAATGAAATAAAATTCTAGATGAATAATTAATTTATTATTGTAAATAATCAATTATATTGTTAATATCGATCGAGTAAACGAAAAAAAAAGGAAAAAGAAAAAGAAGAAAAAAAAATGAAGATTGATACGTGACATCCATTCGAAAAATATCTTTTATCTTTTGGAATGTTACTTTCGAAAGGAACGCATGTGTAGCCTCCTCTCGAAGGGCAAATAGGTCATTTCACAACGGAGAACGTCATTATCATTTTCTAGAAGGGATAAACCCGTTTAGATTCTTACAACGATTACGACAGAGATCAAGCTTTTAAATGGAAGATCGACTCTCTCCATTAAGATTATATCGAAAACTAGCCCGATGTTTTTCTTCCTATCATTATTATTATTATTATTATTATTATTATTATTATTATTATAGCTTTCCCTTGGGCATCGGTACTTTTCCTTCCCTTTTACCTGGACGAACCAGTATTACCGGTAGAAGGTGATCAGGAACACATTGGTGATATATGGTCGAAGACCTTCGTCATACTTTTCTTATGAAAGTAACTGGCTACGATTCTCCTTGATATTTTTTTTTCTATCTTTCATTCTTTCTTTCTTTTTTGGAGATTTTCCAAACGAATTTCATTGAAATTCAACTGTCTCGGCTTGATTAATAATATTGTACAATTTTCTGATTAATTCTTATTTCTAATTTTCCAAATGAATTTCTTTTTGGATATAGTTCTGTCATTTAAATTATTGAAGTAATTAATTTTCATGGAATCTTTTATTTTTATTTATTTATTTTTTTTTTCATTTATCTTTAAAAATAATATCATTGAAATCCAATCTATCTCGTCATAATCATAAACTTTGTTAGCAGATAATTACAATTAAATTAAAAAAAAAAAAAATAAATAAATAAAATGAAATAAAATAATTAAAATAAAGTGAATAATTTTGTTTAATAAATAATTTACGTAAAATTATTTGTTATATACATATATATTTCTTTTTTTATTTCATTAAAATTAAACTGTTGAAATTTAACTTTCGTATATTTTTTTTTTTTTATTTTACAAAATAATTTCGTTGACATGTAATTGCTTCAGCGTAGTCAATTATATTGTACATTTCTTTTGATTTGATCTTTTTTGGATTTATCAATTGAATTTTATTAAAACGCTGCTCTGTTGCCCCGATAATTAATTTTCGCAGAATTTCTCCTTTTCTTATTTCATTTTTTTTTTTTTTTGAATAAAACTTCACCTTGATATTCGACTATATCGTCGTAATTAATTTTCAATAAGTAATTACAATTACATTAATAAAAATTAATATGAAATGAAATTTAAAAATGAAATTTAAAAATAAAATTTTATAATCAAAACTAATTTTTTGTTTACATTCTTTTTTTTGTTTTGTTTTTTTTAATGAACCGTCGTTTAAGTGTCACATAATAATAATAATAAAAAATAATAATAAATAAAAAAATAATAATAATAATAATAAAAATAATAAAAAATACATAAATAAAAACGAAACGAAAAGAACAAGAAAGATATAAAAGAAATAAAATATATAAAGAGTAGATTAGTTATGGACATTAAAATTTGGATAAAAATGATTTCATATGGCGCCATAACGCGACGTGTCACAAAACTTCTCGGAGATATTTAAAACCGGTTGCGTTAAAGTCCTTTCTCATGTTGTCATGAAAACCAGTTTAGATGCACGGCTAATCTAATACGACTGGAATCCGTGCAAATATTCCAAGTAAGTAGGGGAGCGAATGATTCATTCACGCCCATACTCACGAGTGATAATCTAAAATAATCTCAAACAATACGGGTCGATGTAACACGTTCGTAAAAAATCGATTATGATTTTCTGTATACATAATATATATATATATATACATATATATATTGGGTTGGCAACTAAGTGATTGCGGATTTTGTCGTTTCCTTCGTATTTGAAATCCGGCAATCACTTAGTTGCCAACCCAATATATACTTTTTCTTTTTCTTCTTTTTTCAAACGTCGTTACATCTTACGACATATTCTCGTAATTTATTTCGTTTGCTCATCACATAAACGAAATTACATAAGTGACCATGCGTTCTTTTATTTCTTTTTTTTCTTATCGTTTCTTTTTTTTTCCCCTTCATCTAAAAATATTTTCCAATAAAACTTTAACGATATTACATAAAAGACCACAAATATTCTTCTTTTTTTCTCCTAAGAATATTTATCGATGAAATTTTTTTCCTTGCGCATATCATTATATAAAAAAGAAAAAAAAAAAATCGAAACAATGATTCGTACAATTTTGCGAACTATTAATAATTTACTTTTAAAAGAAATTTGGAAAGATTTCTTTCCCCACAATTATTGATCTCTCGCTAATATAAAAAGTAATAAATTTTTGTCATAGAATAGTAACTTCATTATAGTCTTATTATAAACTAGTGTGTGTGCGTATGTGTTTATAAATATATAGCATAAGTTATAAGTAACCTCTGTACATATATAATATGTATATGTAATAATATGTATAATATTTATATACTACAAAATAGTATAAATAGTAATACATATAATATTTATATATTGCAAAATAATATATGTACTATGGATATACATAATATATAGTACATGATAATTCAATTAAAAAACAAAGAAGATAAACGTGAGCAAAATGCAATAGCGATCATTGTATTAGACAAAGCAGCTGATATATTTACAGTGGCATGTGCGAAAAAGAATAATAAACATGCGTGCATATGCATGTACATGTGTGAGTATGTGTGTTAAGAGACGTCCGGGTATCTTATAGAAAATGCACAGTGTCCTTCGTTAAAATATATCCACATGTATTACTTTTTGCCAGGCAGCGTTAATTCCAAAAAAAAAAAAAAAGATAAAAAAACAAAACAAAAAAAAAAACAAAAAAAAAGAAGCATCGAAATTATGTACGTGATAATGAGAATGATCATTAATTATTATAATTAAACACGATACGACGCAGACGAGTTTTCATTCGATCGAGGCGTGAAGTTTAAATAACCTTATGATCTTCTCGTGCTTTGTCACGTGATGAAACATGGAAAAAGGTGGAGCGAGGAGAGAAGAGAGGGAGGAAGGGAGACACAAGGCTTTTATACGTTTTTATATTGTGCCAGATATTTCCGTCATTTTTTCTTTTTCGTTATTCTTATTTTCAGACAATTTTTACCTTTTTTTTTTCATTGCTAATATTGTAAATATTGTATATATATACATGATGTAATTTATATTTATATTAAATATAAACTTAACTATGTATATATTAACGTATTTATATATGTACGTATTATATTAATAAAATAAAGTTTTATCATAAATTATCAAACAGACAAAGAATAGGTAGATGCATTTGATATAACTGATATGAATTTAAACAGATGAGAAAATTTGACAGATAAATTTGACGCGTATTCACGTGAATTCGACAATTAAATTCGAATATAATTCGAAATATAATTTCGAAAACATCTATTACGTTTCGTATCTCGAAATAGCAAATAATGTTCTGTTCACTACTGACGAATAAATCTCAATGTAAATCTCGCATATTCGTGACGTCCAATAAGAAGAAGGAAAATCTGTGGTCGTCGTAAGTATTACGATTATGAAAGAATGAGAGAATAAGAGAGAGATAGAGAGACAGAGAGAGAGAGAGAGAGAGAGAGAGAGAGAGAGAGAGAAAGAGAGTCAAGGACACATTGATAAGTAGTAGTAGTAGTAGTAGTAGTACTACCTGTGATCTAATCAATTTATCGTCATATTATCTTTTATTAGTCTCGAGCAATTATTGGTTTGACACAATGTAAAGAAAAAAAAAAGGATAAATAAATCAAACATTGCTTACGTAGATTCGTAGTAAAGAATCATCGAATTACGTATTTGTTCATACTTTAAAAAATATTGTAAAAAACTCTAAGCATTTTAACATGCAAAGATATATATATATATATATATATATATATATATATATCCATATCCATATATAAAATCATCATATAAAAAAGCCGAAGAAAACTCGTCCTGTCACGTCGAAGAAGAATGATCAGCTGATATCATTCGATCAGATTGTTTCTTTTTTCTCCATGTTTACGAAATAAAATCAAAAGTATCTAAATATATATATATATATAATCGTATGATAGAGATATGTATTTGATTTGGTAGGTTAAGAGTACTGACAGGATATGCAAGTGCAGGGTGTGTCGGTCGGCGAGCCAAGAAGAAACAATGGCGTCCCTTCGACACAACTTTTGCAGTCCCAGCAAGGAGCGCTGACTCTAGTAGTAGGCACGTTGTTAGGTACTGAACCCGTTTGCGAATAATATGTCTCGAAACGAAGAACTCTAGCCACTTCGTTTTCATAGCTCTCGGAAGTTGAATCAAACTCGGACGAAACGTTGGACGTTGAAGGTCTAATGTCCTCGTCGTATTCGTAAGGATCATCCTCCTGAGAATCCTCCTGTTGTTGATGACGTTGATACTGTTGTTGCTCTTGCTCTTGTTGTTCTTGTTGTTGCGCTTGTTGCTGATGATGATACTGATGTTGATAATGAGAATAATGATGATGGTGATCAGGATGAAGATGATGATGACTCGAAGAGGTTGCTTCCTCTTCGATTTCCTCCAACCTGGCACTCCAGCTTTGTTTATCTCTTTCTTCCTCGTCCTCCAGGGTACACCAATAGAGGCCCTACACGGACCCCAACTCCAACACCAAAAACTACCATACCCATTTCGTTACCCACTTCCACATCCCCGAATTTTATTTACATTAATCTAACCTTTATATCGTTCTTGATAAACTTTTAATAAATGTTCACATTCAATCATTGATAGGAAAAGTGCATGTTACTCTCTATCGCACATCCATGATTTTTAGTCTCTTTTGATTAGCATCTATCTTTTTTTAATAAATATCTACGTTAATTGTTTATTATAATTGTTTAGTCAATTGTTCAAATACTTGGAACAATCAAATTTTTCATCAAACTTTAATTATTTCATTATTTATAATATCGTTTAATATATTTTTTTCATTTAACATCAACGTTAAACTATATTATATATATATTGTATACAGATTGTTTGTTCATATATGTCCAAACAAATATTTCCTGACTGGTTGAAGTTACAAGGAGAAAAAAAAAAAAATTTGTACAGCTCTGAGTCAGATACAACAGGATACATATATAAATATTTCTTTTTCTTTATTTCTTTTTTTTTTTTTTTATTTATTCATGACCTTTCCCCCTTATAAAGATTAACACAGTTTTTCTTTCCTTCTTTTTTTTTTTTTTTCATTTTTTTTTTCATTTTTTTTAACAGATATCTACAAATTCTTTTTTTTTTATACTTATAACTCGTAATTATTTGCGATCAAAAATCATATCTAGTAAAAACTTCATTATTATACATCGTTTACGAAATAATCGACGTCTTAACGATTGATTCAACAGATTCACGCAGAATTACACTGTTGAATTCATATATTCAATTCTATGCAAATACATTATTCATAAAATAAATCACTAATCATACATTCGAAGAAGTTGAAGATCAATTAATTTCGTTCGAAGAAATCATCTTCAAAATATAATGTAATCTGACGATTGTTTGTTACTCAAATTATAATATTGAATATCAACTACATTTAATACTTCAGATGCTGATTATCTCGTGTACGATGAATAATGACAATTTTTTACTAGATATGATTTCGATTGCAAATGACCGCTAATATATAAATACGAAAGGAAAAGAGGAGGAAAAAGAAAGGAAAAAAAATAAGGAAAAAAGAAAAGAAAAAAAAAAGGAAAGAAAGAAAGAAACAATATTGACCTTCATGGCCTAAAAAGGTTACGAGTAAAAAACAAAAGAAAAATTATATGCACTTTGTAACTGACTCAGAATCGTGCTTGTTCCTTTTTATTACACTTTTTTTTTCTAACCAACCAACTGCGTGATATATTTCTGGATGGATATTTATGGACGAACACCTTGTATATGTATATACACATACATATATATATATGTATATATATGTATTGATATATATATATATATATATATATATATATGTATGTATGTATATTGAACGGCTTTATTCGATACTTTTAAACAATTCCATATTTGACAATTCCAATAATGACACTGATTATAGAATATGGTTGTTCGAAGTAACGAGAATAAAACAGTCCATTAAATAATCAGAAATGTAATAACAATGCATGCGTGCTGCATCGGGATTGTAAATTTAACTGAATGAAAACATCGATTTATGTATGTATATATATATATATATATATATATATATATATATATATATATACACATATATATTTTATGTACGTACGTTTGTATTTGTGTTTGTTCATATATCATGAAAATGTTATTACGAGTATATTATTTGAGTGACGATATTGAATTTCAATATTCAAACGTTCTTCATCCCTTTAAATAATGCTTTTGGTTTATTCTCTCTCTCTCTCTCTCTCTCTCTCTCTCTCTCTCTCTCTCTCTCTCTCTCTCTCTCTCTCTCTCTCTCTCTCTCTCTCTCTCTCTCTCTCTCAATCACTCTCTTTCTCTTTCTATCTATCTATCTCTCTATCAGAATATTAATTTCAATTACCTAAAGTCTTGACGTAATACAAATGACCCTATTTCATGTAACTATAGATTCAATTTACTTTTACTTCCGTGTGAATATACGAACATGACATCTTATAACTGTGTATATATATATATATATATATATATATATATATATAGACGGTCGATATCATAGTATGTAATATACTGATGCAATTTAATCATTAATTCAACGGTCGTCCATCATTAATGATATATGGGATTTAATTATTAGAAATTTAAGTATTTCTAAATGTTCTGCGTTAAAAATTACAAAGAAAACAATTTGTCCTTTTTATTTCACTGAATCAAACCAACAATTCGTTACGTAAATTTGCATAACCATTTCCATAGCGTATGTTAGAAAATCTGATACAATTTAATATATTAATAATTTTAATTAATAATTTTAATATATATATATATAAACAAATGTATATATATGACATATGTAACTTTTGTAATCATTAAATTATATATATTGTGTATGCAGTATTTTAACCAAACAAAAATCTAACGAAACTAAATGTATTGATAACTTTAGCTTATAAAAAAAAATATTTGAAAAAAAAAAAGAAAAAGAAAAAGAAAAAGAAAACATAAATATAGAATAAGTAGTTTTTATAATCATCGACTTATGTACGTACATACCGAATATACATGCATATTCTATTGTTTTCTTTTGGGCTCTTTTTAAGTTTTTTTTTATAATAGGATTATTAAGAAACAAAATAAAGACGCAAACGATGATACAGGTGATTATTGATTTTCTTCGTTTAGGGGTGAGGAGTTACGAAGAGAGGCTAAAGGTAAGGTTTGCTCGATTCTTGCATAAGACTTTGCACCAACCAAACTGATAGTATAAAATCCGTGAAGCCTTTTGCATTTAAATAGGGACGGTATAAATACATCGGAGAGAATCAGACCGATTAAAAATCAGACTGTGTTTACACGCGATGGAATTATGTATCTATGTATCTATGTATGTATGTATGTATGTATGTATGTATGTATCTATGAATGTATGTATGAATGTATGTATGAATGTATATATGAATGTATGTATGAATGTATGTATGTATATGTATATATATACATAACATATACATATACACCACAATCTACTTTATCTTGTAAACTTAATACTCGTCATTTGGATATAAATATTTTCTACCCAACTATGTAATAAAGTGATATCTCAATACACAGAGGAGAGAGAGAGAGAGAGAGAGAGAGAGAGAGAGGTTATGTGTCACGAACTTGGATATAAGGAGAAAAAAAAACAGAAAAAAGGAAACCCTACCGTAACCTCGTTCGTTCCCTTAAAAACAGATAGCGAGTGAACATATGTAATTATATGTACAATACACTTACATAATACCATATTTCCAATAATACTGACTAACAATGGGCAGTAACGATGTCAAGGATCGTTAAGCGTTTTTGTTTTATTCTAAAACTCACGGTCAAGAACTGCATTAGAATCTGAATTTCTTTTTTCTACGATTCGATTAATACAACCATTTTTGTCCCTCTTCTGTTATCATATTTTCGATTGGTTAATCCTAATCAACTGATTGTATTTAATAAAGTCATTGCTTAAAAAAAAAAAAAAATATATATATATATATATATAACTATATATTTACAAATAGTTTTGAAAAAACTAATTTAGAGATTTTTAAAAACTTCTTAACGCGAATGAAACCTTAGCATCGTATATACTATATCCTACGTAATATTTTTCTGACCTTGGATCATTTTTCTCTCTCTTTCGTATACGCTATTACTCTCGTAGAGAAAATTAAAAAACAGAAAGAAAAAGGAAACAGATTAAATTCTTATCGTCATACATTAAAAATATACTCGTAATGACTCATTTTAAAATGTATATTTATTACTAGCGCGTTAAATTGCCCAAGTAATAAATATCTTCTAGTTCTTTGTATCACAATACTTCATTGATACTTTAATCCTACTTGAATTACCTCATCGATGAACTTTTGTAAATACGTTTGAAAAAAGAAAAGTGAAACGAAGAAAAAAAGAAAAAAACAGAAAAAAGAAAGATAAACGCGCCAAAAGAAAAAGAAAACAAAAAACGAAAACGATAACAACACGATAGAAAGTAGACGGGGCAGTTGGGAAGGGGGGTGAGTGAACGCGAGCGCGCGCTCCCTTATGCGTGAAGATTGTAAAAAAAGGGAGAAAAGAAAAAAAAAAGATTATAATCCAACGATCTCGAGGGTAAGTATTATCATCGTAAAACAAAAGTTTATGTCAGAGATTCGACCAATCAGCGTTGAGTTCGAACGACCCATCGCCCCAATCGTCGATGCCAACGACATCGACAATGCACAATGACGAGAATATACGAAGCCGGTGCAACACACATACACACATTACGTATATCTATAACTATATATATATATATTTAAATATATGTAAATATATATTTATATATATATATATACTATATATTAATGATAAAAATTTTTTTAAATATATATATTTACCATTCAATAACGAACTATCGTTTAAAAAGCGATCCTTAATCGCATGTAATATCAACCCTTCAGTACTTCGCTCTGGTGGCTCAAATTAAACATTCTTCAAAACACAATGTAATTAACCTTTAAACTATGTTTCAATGGCCTTTTGCAAATGACGTTTCTCGTGATTTGTTTTTACAAATGGCAACGATCCTTTCAAAGGCACTGTTATATTTCTAATTGGTAAAAATCACTTCTGGAGATACTCATCAGAACGTTAGTACGAAACGTTCCGCGACTGGATCAATCCGCCATGTTGCCTTTCAATGTCTCCCTCCTTTGCGTCGTAGCAAGCAAAGGGTTCTTCTTTTTCACGCCAGATGGCGCTACTTCCAAGTCGATAACACACTTTACCGACCGAACAAGAAAGGTTCATGTCTCTCTCTCTCTCTCTCTCTCTCTCTCTCTCTCTCTCTCTCTCTCTCTCTCTCTCTCTCTCTCTCTCTCTCTCTCTCTCTCTCTCTCGTTTGTTTCTCTTTTTATTTTTTTTTAAAGTTTTCAATAGCTTATATCTTTTTTTGCAGATTTTTTTATTTACACTTTTTCTCGTTTTTATTTGATAAAATAGAAAAGTGTATGTTAAGAAATTAAACATTGCATATTGCGTCTAGACATATTTATCCATTTAAAAAATAATTTTTATAGTATTTTTTCTCTTTCTCTCTCGAAAGGGCATTCACAGGTCGATCTTTAAATGGCTTAAAGGGAATATACAACTTTACGACCTACTCTACCACCAACTCATCGATCCATTCAACGTTCATTCTCCTGACATTTGTATGAATCGGATATGGAAATAGATCGTTGATATTTAACTGGTTATAACTTCTCAATACCTATATGTTTATATATATATATACATATATATATATATATATATGTATATGCCAGTGCTAATTTTATACCGAAAGAAAGAACTAGTTTTCTTTTTGTTTTCTTACTACTTCTTTTTCTTCTTCTTTTACTTTTTCAAAAATACTTTCGTATTTTAACTTCTTGGCAAAGTTCCCGTAGAGAATTAAACATATATGAATTCGATTATAAAACTACTAATGACACATTAATCTTTTATTCGTATAAATTTGCAGAATAGTAAATATTTGTATAAATTATATTATCGTACGTTATCTTTTCTTTTGTCTTCCCCTTTCTTTTATTTTTTCTTTTGGTTCTTTTTCTTCTTTCAATGCAACGAAATATTGAAAAATAAAATAAATTTTCTTTTTTGTTTCTTTTTCGAACAATTTTCTATCTTGAATCGATCAAATTCATTAACATAAATTCTCATTGAACGTCGACATTATGATTATATCTATTTGCTTTTTGTTTTCTTTTTCTTTTTTTTTTTTTAATTTTTCTTTCAAATCGATTCCAAACTTGTGATTGAGATCGATATCGATACGAACGACGTGCATGACACGTGATAAATTTTATAATATCCATTCTACGCTTTTTCATAAGTAACGATTCAAATATTTTTCCTCTATTTCTTTTTCTTTCTTTCTCTTTTTTCCCCCTTATAATGTCGTCGACAAGAAATGGTTTTATCTAAGAAATATATAAATATATATATATATATATATATATATGAAATAAATTATAATAATTATTTTTATTCGTATGTAAATTATTTTAAGATTACAATTAAATGTAACAGTAGATTTCTGATTAAACCGAAAGTCTAATGACATTTCGTTTTTCTCATGAAACGCCCTGTATTTTTTTCTTTTTGTTTCTAATACTTATATATATTTAATAAATTATCTTTAAAAAATTATTGAAGACTGATTAAAACGTCTAATTAATTAATGAAAAAATATATATGTACAGCATGTTTCGTAAGAAAAATTAAAAATCAAACTAAACTTCCGGTTCAATCAGAAATCGAATATTTTGTATTTCGTATTCTTAAAATATTTAATGACATAAAATGAAGAAATTTTCCTTAACATAAATATATATATATATATATATATATATATATATATATATATATAGATTTATATTAAGAGTTATGCAGAAACCGATCCATCTATGATTAGTGAGGAAGTATTAATGACAACGATTAAGCTTGTGTGCAAATGTGACATTTTGCTTGAGTGATAATGATCGATGTGAATAAGTTAACGAGCTTAACACACACGAGTCACGTAATTTATAAATAAATATATATATATATATATACGTACGTATAAAAAAATAATTGCGGGAATCTTGTTGAGGAAAAGAAAGAAGAAAAAGAACAAGTACAAAAAATGAGAAAGAAAGAAAGAAAGAAAGAAAGAAAGAAAAAAAAAACGATATGCATGTGATCCGAAAATTTCTCAGGCTTATAGGAAGTAAATAACTCCTATGTAATAACGAAATGGAAACAATAATAATAATAATAATAATAATAATAATAATAATAATAATAATAATAATAATAATAATAATACCGTACGATGGTAAATAATATAATTAATTATTATAAAAAAATACAATTACAACTTCGTTATGATAAAATACAATGAAAACAATAGCAACCTATGCTATAGAATTTATATGTGCTATTTTTATACTAAAGAATATATATATATATATACATGTAAAACTTTATTGTGGATATGAGATATTCCTAACAATATCAATTAATTTTACACCATTTATATAAAAATAGAAAAAAAAGAAAAAAAAAAAAGAAAAAATAGAAAAAGAAAAAAAAACGATTCGTCGACTAACAGAACGCATAACGATCATTTGTAAGTTCACTGCAAATGATAATAAAATTAAACTTACATCGAGCCACGTATCTTTATTTTGTTATAATACGATTAAAAAATACTATCATCATAAAGAATCAGTCGTGTTCTTCGATGATATCTCGATAACTCTTGAACGATCGATAATAACTCGTGCCTTTCGTTCTCCACTTTCAACTAATATCAAATGATCCAAGCATTCATACGTTTGATCTTTTTCAACGCCTTGCAATAAATCGTAGCTTGTTCGCGAAGCAATACTATAAAGTAATACATCGAATATTTCCGCTATCATAACCCATAGTAATGCCATCGAATTTCCGATTATCTTCGAACAAACCGCACATCTTAGCTATAATCGGCATATTGTGAATTACAAAATTGACGTTGTTCCTTTGACAACGTATCAATAATTCGACATGATCAAAAATTCCGTAAGATGATACTACGCAAAGCTATATGAGCATTGTACTGTACCAAAAAAAAGTTCATTCTTAACTAAAATTTTATTTAGAACCTATCCCTCTTTCTTTCTTTTTTTTCTCATCTAACGATTTGATGATGACATCATCTATATGTAAGTATATATAATATAATACATATAATATATGTAATATATAACATATATATATATATATATACATATAATAATTAAATTGATTTTTCCTATAAGAAAATTAACTTCAAATGTATATACATGTATATTCTAATTTTTCTCATAAGATTCACCTAAACGATTAGTCCCCTAATCATTCATCAATTCATTATGACGATTAATCATAATCATAGAATCATAGACTCTGCAATAAGCTATTTTAACGTCATCCACGTTGACAGTTTTAGCAATAATCTTGTATGTTTTTCCGTTTGTTCTATCCATTGATATAAGGTAATAAATAACTAATGTAGTATCTAATGGTTTGGTTAGGACAATGACATCAACTATCATTGCACCATCAGATAGTACAAGTTCTTGTTGATGAGTACAAACTGCATTGGCAGTATTGTCTATCCAATGAATGGACCATGAATTACCAATAATTTAACATCCTCTGACAATTGTATCAGCTATCTTAGCCGTGTCCTTGAAACCACGTATAACCATTGGCATAACTATGTTTCTATCAATTATTTCAATACAATTAGAGATTTCCAAAAATAATCTGATATTTGTAACTTTGGGTATACCCTAAAACCATATATACAATTGAACAAACTTGAACATGCTATCTTTCTCATTAGATAAGAATTGTCGACAATAGGATTCAAAAAGTTACTCGTCTCAATCAAAAAGAAATCCGAATGTGATCCAACTTCATTATCGAAGTATCCTCGCATGGTAGGATCATCGATCGTACTTCAATACTTCTCGATTTCTATATTTCAATATTATCATTGTTTCAAAATATGATATAGAACAGGTAACGCACTCGTATAAAGCGGATATTTCCTATAATAGAAATTCGATAAAAGTATCACTTTATTAATATACATAAAATCGCTTTATAGAAGACTCCTATCTAATGGAAAAAAATAATTGGATTGAATTCCAAATGTTTTATTATTATTATTATTATTATTATTTTTAATGATTTTGTTTCTTTATGTGTACTTTTCTTAATTTAAAAAAAAAAAAAAACAAAAGAAAGAAAAAAAAGAATCTGATGTGAAAAATAAGAATATATTTTTTCTGATTCAACTAATTCGTATATAATATAAAATATAAAAATATATAATAAATAATAAATAAATATAATATAAAATGATATATATATATATATAAGATTTTAAAAATTACAAATAAATTTCATTGCAGATAACGTTATAAGAATGTTTTGTGAAAACAAAATATAATGAAATGCATATTTCATATATTATGTGTTTTAAATAATATACAAAAGTAAATAATATAGAAGAAATAAAAAAAACAAAATCGAAAAATTTCATTCATCAAGATCACTTTTTGTCGAAACCGCATTGTTCAAATATCCGCGTTACACGAGGATTACCTGTAATTGCTTTTAAAAAGAATAATCTATACTGATGATCGCGCGAAGAAAAATAAAGAAAATTAATATTAATTGTTGTTTTGAATTTGTAATCTCTCTCTCTCTCTCTCTCTCTCTCTCTCTCTCTCTCTCTCTCTCCCTCTCTCTCTCTCCCTCTCTTACTCACACACACGTGATAATTAAGTTTTACTTCCTCGTTAAATTAATAAAAGATTTCTTTTCTCATAATTCCTCGTTTATCTCTCTCGTGCATAATATTCTTCTCAGGAAGATTAAAAAAAAAAAAATAATAATAATAAAAAAGCAAAAAAAAAAGAAAATTGAAGGAATTCGTCTTATTTATCATCACCTTGTCTTCCCACAGGATTTCCTCAAACGCTTTCGTCTCTTCCCTATCCAACTTGTAATAATATTTTTCACGATCTTTGAGAATTTGATGTCCTTCGGGAAACCATGTTCCATTAGGCTTGAACAGTGATATATAGTCGGAAGTATGTACTATTACCAAGTCCCATAAAAAACGTATCACTATCCTCATCATCACCACCATCATCATTATTGCCATAATCATTAACATCACCATTGTTATCGTTGTCGTTATTATTTTTGATGTTACTTGCCATTTGAGACGTCGATATCGTCGACATGTTTTTCTTTTTTTTTCTTTTTCTTTTTTTTAAGCATTCCAATATTAGATGAATCGATTCAACGAGGAAGGAAAAAAGAGAAGAAGAAATAACTTTTCGGGATAATCAAGCAACAGCCTAATTAAAAAATATACAATTAAATATGATGAATTCGAGCGCATATTTTAAGATACCTTCGGATTGTTTTCGATAAACAATTTTTAACACGTACGATACATACGTATCGACTTTTCTTTTTTTATTTTTTTAACAAACGAATTGTAACTGAATGAATTAAAATGTATTTAATTTGATTTGATTAAAATAGAAGGCAGAGATTATTTTTCTATTTGTTATGTAAAAAATTTCTACATATATAGATATGTATATACACAGATATTATGAATTGTTTATTTTATAATTAATTAATATATCATCAATCATCCTATAATATTTTTTTAATATTTTTGTTAACAACAACAACAACAACAACAACAACGACGACGACGACGACGATGTTTTAGGTCTAATATTTTTTTTCCCTCTTTTCAGATAATATTAATCATACTTATATGAAATAATTGATAAATTCTATTTTACGAAGATTTTTAATCTGCGATCTCGATTTTAACCACTTGCGGTGGAAGACGTGTCACGCACGTCGAGATGCTTCTGTCACCAGAACGCCAGCGACGTATTATATACGTCGTCAGGCGATTGTTGCAGAAAGAAAAATGACGTGCTTGGCACGTCAACCGTGAATTTCTTTGCACCGCAACGGTGGTTAATCAACAATTTTTATAATCGTTGCTTCGTATGTACTTATTTTACGAACATTTTTTTTTCCTTTTTAATACAAGGTGTGAAAAAAAAAAGAAAAACGAAACAACGAACAATCGAATTTTTCGATCCTCGATATCGATCTTTTTTTTTTTTTTTAATCTTCTCGTGTCTCTGCTGTAACTCGTGATATACGAGTTCAAGGTCGGACGAAGAAGAAGAAGAAGAAGAAGAAGAAGAAGAAGAAGAAGAAGAAGAAGAAGAAGAAGAAGAAGAAGAAGAAGAAGAAGAAGAAGAAGAAGAAGAAGAAGAAGAAGAAGAAGAAGAAGAAGAAGAAGAAGAAGGAAACAAAAAAAATAAAGAAAGAAAGAAAAGATCTTCGTGATTTCCTTTCTTTTGTTCCTTCTCTCATACTACTGAATAAATTTTACAGAAGCATGCCGTGACAGGTGTACCAAAACGCGATTGGAAATTTTTCAATATGTCCATGATAAAGAACAACAAGAGAATGTGATTACTTCTCACGTATATTCGACAATGTCATGCAATAGTCACATGTCACATCACAGTTGGGAATCGTGAATGATTAAACTATACGTCGAGTGTTGTATGTAATTTTCTCTCTCTCCCCTCTCCCCCCTCACTCCATTTCCAATTCGTTATTTGTAAATTTTTCCATTCGAAGTTTAATCTATGACAAAATGAAAGCTCAAATGCTTATAACATCAAAGATACATACATACATATATGTATGGATAAAAATTGAGGAAAAAAAAAAGAACTTTCAGAAAGACAGACATAACACTGTCTCGTCACGTTAGCTTAACGCAGTGCAAGTAACAATTACACGGTCAGCTGAGCAGAGATTACACGTACATAATTGTACAGATAAATCGAAAACATTTATTATTAACTGAACATCTCCAACCTGTCTCTTCCTGTAGTTTTATTACAGAGATGTTTTTCACTCCAAATAACAATTCTGTTTTTTCTTTCTTTCTTTTTTTTTTTGTTTGTGAAATCAAACTCACATTCGACGCTTCGTGAAATTCAATTTCACCATCTTATGCAAATCAAGATTTCCTGAAAAATTCTTATTCCGTATTATCGCTTATCGATTTGTGAGATAAAAGATAACAAAAAAGTATATATATATATATATATATATATATATATATATATATATATATGTATAAAGAAAAAGATAAAATATGCATTAAAAAATAAAATCTCAAAAAGAGACCACAACTTAACAAAATTATCGAAAATCTAATGAAAATTTACATTAATTTATACAGATTTTGCACTTCAGATTCAATCTTTTGCAAATTACATTCGATTGTTTGCAATGAATGAATGAGTGATCAAAAAAAAAAAAAAAAAAAAAATTATTTAAATAAAATTTGCTCCTTTATAAATTGTTTTCATATAATTATGAATTATGATGATGATTTCTTAATTACTTATTAAATAAGTATTTTCCCTCTATACTTGTGCCAATGTATTATAAAATTTGTAACTTATTAACAACAAATTTACATTTGATTATAATATTTATTATAAAAGTACTTATAGGAGAAGAAATTCTTAAGAAAAATTCGATTTGCTAAAACTCGATTTGCTATACATTACTAATAGCATATATATATATATATATATATATATATATATATATATATATGTATAGCGAATTGATAATTACTACTACAAAATAATTCTTTTATATACATCTTTCTATTGCGTACAATGAAATTTGAAATTTTCTTTATATAAAACAATAAATTTACATTCGATTTTATTTATATTAATTACAATATAAAAAAAAAATTAAAATTCTCTATGGAAAAATCCTTGATTTTGCAAACAAAAATCCATCGATTCAATTTGAAAAATGACGAATGATTCGATTTGCACAAAATCGAATATCAAATAAAGAATTATTTATAAAGAAACTATCATTGTCATTTTATCGATCGTTCATTGAAATACATTACGTTTATCCCATAACCATGGATAATTAACATTTGAAGGATTAACAAAATGAATATGTTTATATTATTTATATATATATATATATATATATATATATATATATATATATATATACACATATATATATATATTGTTGAACAATAGAAATTTTTTTTATAATCGACGATTATGTCCCTACCTCTATTTAGTAGCAGAGTACGAATAACTCTGATGTAGATCTTCCCGTGTTTCGTCCTTGCTATATGAAATAGAAAATCCGATAGATCCCCGTCGCCCTCGTGTATATCAGTTTCAGCTAAAATTTCTCTCAAAGCTTCAACACGTTCCTCAGGTGTACTTTCATCAGGTGGTCCAAGTTTTCTTTCGAGATAATCAACGACACCAATGTCTTCCCACAAATCATCTCTATTCATCTTCGCCTTTCTTTCAATATCCTCGTCTCCTTCTCCTCCACCGCCTCCTGTTCCTTCTCTTGTCTCTCGATAACTACTCGTCGCATGATCAACGAGATCACGAGAGGACACGTCCAATCCCGCGTAAGAAACGTCCAATGCGAGACTTTCGAAAGTTGAATCGGTGATCGATGATGAGGCGTACCATCCTGATCCACCGCCATCTTGATCTGGATGTATCGGTAAAAGCGCTTGATCTTCAGATTCCCTTAAACTCGGGTCGTTCATGTCCTCATGACCCGATTTATTCGTCGATCGGGGTTTTCGATTGATCTCCTCTTCTCTTATTTTATTTTTTTTTTATTTATTTATTTATTTTTTTTAATTCTTTTTTGCTTTTTTATTTCTCTTTTCTCTTTCTTTTCTTTTTCTTCCTTTTGATCAATCACACAACTCTTCCAATTATTATTATTACTATTGTTGACGTTGTTGTTGTTGTTGTTGTTGTTGTTATTATTATTTTCCTTTCTTTTCTTTTGTCGTTCACGTTAACTTACACATTTTTATATATACGCTTTATAATAAATTAATTGTACAATTTCAAGGAGAAATTTCTTTTTTTTTTTTGTCACCTCACAGTTACTACAGGTACATTTTTACTTTATATTATCGGACGTGATCATAAGAATCAACAGTTTTAACGCGAGCTATCCAATTGCAAATTGTGATTCTATTTAGTTTTGTAAGATTTCTCGACTATATGCGTCAATTAACAACATATCTCCCGTACGTATTCCTATTTCCCCAATCAAAAAAAAAAGAAAAAAAAAAAAGAAAAAGAAAATTATAGTTACAATCTAGTTTATCCAATTTAACTTGATCTAAAGATTATCACAAAACCGGTGTCAGCGAACCTGCTGAGCTTGGTGAACACATTGGCTAGGTTCGCTGAACTCTATCGAGGATCGAGAATTCGAAAAAGAGTAAATTGATTGAGCGAGATTTGAACGATAACGGAATTAAAGTAAAAACATCGGCATATCGATGCCAACGAATTCAATGAAACGAGATATTCCTTTGTTGAGATTTGCGTGCAAATGCAGGAAGAAAAAAAAAATAAAAAAGATCGCAAGTACAATACTAATGGCTTATTTTTATTAATCATATTATTTAATCAATCACGTGGAAAGATTTCGTAAATCGATTTTTATATTTATTCATTCATTCATTTATTTATTTATTTATTTATTCAATTAACTTATTATTAATAAATTTATGTCACTATGTATAAATATACATAGCTGAGTAAAATATTTAAAAGAATATATAATATATATATATATGCATCTTTTTTTTTTTTTCTTTCAAGACAATGAATAGAAAATTTTGAAGAATATAGGAATACTTTTAAAGACATATATATGTTACATAAATTTTTTATGTATATTCTTATTAAAAATCCAAGTATGAGTTACAATTTACAGAAAAAATTTTAAAATATAGGAATACATTTATCCTAGAAAAATTTTTATTCAAAATCGAATTACGAAATTTTGATTTGTCGATTTCCTTTCCCAGATATATATTTTGAATAAGAAAAATTGGAACAATATATGAATAAATACTTATAAAAAGTCTTAAGTACTTGATTTAATATGAATACACGAACTTCAAGAAAAGTATCTCCTACGAAAGTTTATCGACTACAAACGCGAGTTATGAACATTCATATGTTTCTTTTCTTTTCATTTTCAAGATATTTTCGATAGCAAATTTTCAGGAAAAAAAAAAAAAGAAAAAAAAATTAACATCCTTCGGATATAAATTTTTATTCAAAATAATGTTATGAATTTTTCAAACAAGTCGATATTAACTGAACGTTCATCAAATTGGACGTAATTGGAACGAACATATATACACACACACACACATCCATCTCATTTTTTTTCTCAAAGGTATGATTTTCAACACGAGCATTGAAAGCAATCGATCTTCTCCTTTCCATTGGAAGTTGGATTGCTTTCGCTCTTCCGATGTGATCCATTTATCGAGACCATTTTTGGCTACGATACCCATCTTCATGCACGAACTCATTGAAGAAAATTAGGGGGGGCTTGATCGGAGAAAGGGACCCTCACGAAAATGTTGCAGTAAAAGAGAGAAAGAGAAAGAGAAAGAGAGAGAGAAAGAGAGAGATTAATGATTCAGCTTTCGAAACGGATGCATTCTTGATTGGGACTTTTATAAAAGTAACATCGGAATAATTCGAACTTTCTATCACAAAGGTACGAATACTTTCACAAAGATATATCATTTTTTTATTTTTATCTTCCGTCAACCCTTTAATACGCGTCATTTATCTTTTCTTTTTTTTTTCTTATTTTCTCTCCTTTCCTCTTTTTTTAATTGTATTTAAAGAAAAGAATTCTCTCGACAAAAATATTATTCCAAAATATTATCGTCGGAGAAGAAATATTATAACGGGAGTAATAATTTTATTATTTTGCGATGGTCAATGAAAAAAAAAATCCATTTTTTGAAAGATACGTAAAATTGCGCCATTATAATGTGAATTGTATAAACATTAATATCTTGTGAATTATTTAATTGGAAATAATAGAATAATAAAATTGTTCAGATTTTGATTCTTTCTCTCTCTCTCTCTCTCTCTCTCTCTCTCTTTTTTTCTTCTTTACAAAAAATTTATGAACAACTAAATTGCTTATAAAATATTAAATTATTGCGCGTGGATGCATAAAGCAGAACATTGAGAAAAAAAAAACGATTAAAACATTAATATCTTGTGAAATATTTACTTAGCAATAATGAAAAAATTGCTCCTAATTGTTACGATTATTATTTTTCAATGCAGAGTACTAAAAGAAAAAAAAGAAAAAAAAAAAAAGAAAAAAAAACAGAAAAAGATAAAAATAGAGAGAGGGAGGAGGAGGAGGAGGAGGAGGGAGGCCGGGGCGCGATCGATTATCGTCTACAAATTCGAATAAACTCGATAAGTTAACCATAAAGCCAAATGGACGTGTATTAGATTAACACAGTGCAAAGTTATTTTAGCTATTACTAATATGCAAGGTAACACATGTCTCCCGATATTTAATGAGTTAAAAACGATAATTCGATGTCGCAAAAAACTTATGCATAAAAACACTTGAAGAATAATACTAGGGGAAAATCCGTCGTGATAAAATTCACTAACGACTTATCGACTGATTTATATTAGTAAACATAATAAGAATGTAGTTAATTTTTACTATGATTAATGTAAAACGCTCGAAACGACCGTTCTGTGGTCTCGTTAATGTCCATGAAAAAGATAATTATTATTTAGTATTACTATTATTATTATTATTATTATTATTATTATTATTATTATTATTATTATTATTATTATTATACAGGATGTTTCATTTTACTTGACGAATCGAATTTAAAAAATACACTGTAATCGGAATAATTTTCTTTACGATTATTTGAAAGCCATCGCGTGTAAATCAAATGATTACAATTACAAAAACGTACGAATAAAAATAAATAAATAAATGAAGAAAGAAATAGAAAAAAGATATAATTTCTTTTCTTTTTTTAATAAATTCATTGGTCAGACATATACAAAAAAAAAAAAAAAAAAAAAAAAAGAAAAGAAAAAAAAGAAGAATGACCACGTTATTGCGACTATACAATTTTGTTAAATTTCAAGATGCTATTCGCATCGACATTCTTTACAGCTTCCATTAGTCTTGAATTACTGATTTCTATTAAAAAAAAAAAAAAAAAAAAAAAAAAAAAAAGAATAGAAATAACATTTCCATGTCTAAACGGAAATAACTATAATAACATATTACATTTTACCTACAAAACCTTTTCCAAAATCTAATAACTTTTATTTAAAGCCATTTTCTTTATATAACTAATACGATTGGAAAATATTTAGTAATATCGTTTAAAATAAGAGACCGTGTATGGATCAAAACGATTTAAAATTTTCTGCAAATTTTCTTTGATCTTTTCAATCGTTCGTACTTCTCTCTCTCTCTCTCTCTCTCTCTCTCTCTCTATTTCTTTTAATTTTTATTAGAATCACATGTCGATAGTTGAATCATCGATTATCAATTTATGAGCAATTCGTTCTATGAAGAAAACAACGAACGGACGTACCACACAACAATAATGTATCTACAATAAAAAAAAAAAGGAAGAAAAAAAAAATATTTCTTCAATCCTTCCATAATGCTATCACGAGAATACATTCATCGAAAAAATTATGATATATTTAGTTATTAATGACTTTGTGTAAATATGATAGCGTTAGATAGTATTTATCTGATAATATTGAACTTGAAACATAGATAAGCAAGTTATCGAGTTAATGAATTAAAAAGAAAAGGAAAAAAAAAAGAAATATTCTTAGTGAAGAAAAAATGCAAGAAGTTCATTTGTCATTTCCTGAATCAATCAGAATAAAAAAATTTATTTGTCGATCTAATACAGTCCGATCGATTTATTGAATACATTTTTTTTCTATATTTAAAAAAAAAAAAAAAAATATTTTAATATTATATATAAAATATATTAATGTACTCATTCGTTAAAAGCATCGTAAAAGTAATCAAACGAATTGCATAATGAAATTCTTCGCATCTTATAAACACGTGATCAAATACATCGTCTCGAAAGCAAAGAGTTGTAGAGATACGTGCTCGTAACAAAGTTACACAAAGAAAGTTAATCATAGTCGACATTAACGTCGACGACGTCGTCATCGTCATCATCATAGTTGTCGTCATCGTTGCTCCGTCGACGAGTGAAATTTTCTTAAATTTGCATAAAAATGATTTCCTTCCTCACTCGCTATAGGTTGCGGTTGAAGTGTTGATATAATTATATGCAACATACGATCCCTATACGGGGTGTCTCAAAAGGTTTGACCCACACTTCAGGAGCGTATCAACTGAAGCGGGAAGGAGAGGTGTGTGCTCGCAAAAAATTTTACACTACTTCATTTGGCTACGCTGATAAAATTTTAGCAATAAAAAAAAATGAGAAGAAAAAAACAAAAAAGAAATAAAAAAAAAGACGGCAATTTAATTAGGATAAGAACGAAATAACGAAATATTTATTAGTATAGAATTTCTTTCATTTTCGTTTGTTCTTTTTTTTTTTTTTTTGTGAAAAAATAATACAAAAAAATTTATCTCGATCGATGGCCACTCTTCCCATATGAACTTTTTTCGCATCTAATCTCACGAATAACTTGTTGACCTTGGAATTGTTTTAATTGAGTGTATTGTGTCACGCACTCTGACTGTATTAACTTTAGGATTTTGATAAACGAAATTGATATATATATATACTGATAGATACATATACATGTAGATGTACGATACGTGTGTATATATATATATATATATATATATATATATACACATACACATATATATGCCTCTAAATATAATTCATATCGTTTATAATATTACATTAATGCTAATTACATTAATATAATATCAATATTATATATATATATTTTTAATATCATTATTGTTTAGAATAGAATTATTTAGAAATGTTTATAACAAACAAAAAATTGTATAATATACATGATAATAATGTTTATTATTTTAATATAATATTAATATTATATAATTATTAATATTTTATATATAATAATAATTATATATACATATATAATATTTTGTTTAGATGTTACTCCTTTTAAATCTAACATTACATATATTTCATAACACATAGTGAAATAAATCTAGAGAAAATTTTGAGAAATGGTATATGAACGGTATATATGAAAAAAAAAAAAAGAAAAAAAAAATCACATTAAGGCGATTGCATGAATTTTCCACTTTACGTAAGTCTTATCTTATATTCTCAAAGAGATGCTACCGGTTATTAGACATGATCGAGCGCGGTTCACTGACTTCATCATTATACTTGCTAAATTATTCAGTGTATATGAGAAAGATATGTTGTCTGAGAACTCTGCCAAACTCATATAAAAAGATACGACCAATTATTTTAATTAAAAATCATGAAAGAACTACAAGAAGCAAACCTCTTTGTGCATATATATATATATGATATATTAATTAAATAATATTACATTACTATTAGTCATGAGAAACAAATAACAATGAACTATGTTCGTTTCTCATTCGATTTTAAGATATAAAAGACTGTTACATAAACGAATGTAATATATATATATATATATATATATATATACGAATGTAATATATTATATATATATATATATATATATATATATATATATAATATACCCTATTTTAATATATATATTTTTTAATTATATTGTATTATTATATTATAATAATTTACATATATACTATATATATATAAAAAATTAAAATATATGAAACTATATATATAAAAATATTAAAAAGATCTTTTATTTTATAGTAATTACATCTTATATATATATATATATATATATATATATATATATATATGTACACATCAACATATAATTAGATTTTGTATATATCTTATATATATATATATATATATATATATATATATATATATGCATATCTTTGTGCGGAGCAAAAAAGGAATTTGAAATGAAAAGGAAAAAAAAAAGAAAAGAAAAACATTTGGAAAAAGAAGGAAAAAAAAAGGAAGATTAGAAAAAAGATCGATTGCTAAAGCCTCGATCGCAAATACTCGGACGTAATTAAAAACGCATAATGAGCTGCATATAAACGAGCGGACGTTAATTGGGTTAAATAATCGGAGCGGACGAAAGCCTGTTCATTGACGCGAAGTGGAGTGTTACGTTTTCTAATGGTACAACACACAACATCATCAACATTTGAGGTAAGGCAATGCATCACGACATATCGTGTCACTGCACCCTCGTTATTCGTTATAAAAAATAAACCTTCCATTTTCAATGAACGAGTTTCTAGAACAAGTCGTATATAATTAATATTTTAATTTCTAAACGATTTCTAAAAAATTCTCTAATTTTTCTTTCATTAGTAAAGAAGATCTTTTAGATTTCTAGGATAATTTGTTGCATCACCATTGCATGAAACATTAAATAAAACACATGTTAACGATAGGATACATTAGCGAATAAATTAACATGAATCGATGTAATTATCGTCTCAGCCTCTCTATTGCTAAGTTTTAATTTTTTCTTTTTTAATTAATAATTCTTTGTTTTATTTATTATTATTATTATTATTTTTTTTTTGTATCAAATATTTATAGAAGAAAAAAATAAAAAGTGTAAAAAACCTATGAAAATTATACGTTAAATATACGAATAATTCTTATTCAGTTTAAATATTGTAGACTCATTGCAGATTCTTGATTAGATTAGATTCTGACTTTGTTAAATAATCAAGTATCTCAGATTTCTAATTAATAAAATTTTCTTTTCAAATATTTACAAGAAAAAAAAAAAGAAAAAGAAAATAAAATCAATATTGTAATAATAGACGAATTATATATTAAAAATACACATAAACTTGTTCAATTATCAATCAATTTTAATATTTCCAATTAATAAAATTTTTCTTTTTAAATATATAAAGAAGGAAAAGCATCAAAATGTTCAAATATTTACGCAAAAAAATACAAATGACTGTTATTCGCTATAAGCTCGTTTTAAACTCGTTTACAAATCCCTGATTAGATTAGATTCTGAACTCAATTGGATGATCAAAGTATTCTTGCATTTCCAATTGATAAAATTTTTCTCTTTCATTTTTCGTTTAATTAAAAAAGAAAAGAAAAAAGGGAAAGAAAGAAAGAAATTTACAAAAAAAGAAAAATATATATATATAAATTTGTAATACTCGTACGAATTATACATTGGAAATACATGAATACAACTTATTCACTGTAAATATGATAAAACACTCGAACGTAATCGCTTAGGTTGAAGTCCATATTTAACAATAACTTTCCTATTAATCTCTTCCTCTTTTCTCTTTCGTCAGCTAATATAATATTAATAATAATAATAATAATAATAATAATAATAATAATAATAATAATAATAATAATAATAATAATAATAAATTAATTCTTATTTATTTAAACATTTAAAGAAAACAGAATTAACGACAATTTCATACAAATTCGACGGAATTCGTTCAAAGGAGCGCCGCCGACACGAGCCATATTACGTAATTCGAAACTGCCGCGTAACGCTTCATCGCGAATCGTTCGAATGGTTTGCAGATAGGGAAAGAACGAGGTTATTTGGAAAAAACAAAAAAGAAAAGAAAAGAATATGGGGTAGAGAACGAGGGAGAAGAACGAAAAAAAAAAAGAAGGAGAGAAAGAAACAAAACGAACGGAAGAAACATAACGAGCCGTGAAATCCACGCGCCATTTTCATTAAAACCCTCTGCGAATAATTTCGATGGTAAAATTAAAAAAAGAGAGAGAGAGAGAGAGAAACAAGGAAAAAATAAATAAATAAATAAATCAAACTCCTGAAGAAAGTTATACTTATGTATATGTCGATAGGATATAAATAAATCTATGATTTAATTCCAATGAAATTTTTCAATATTATATTTTATACGATTTTTCGAACGTATTAAATGATCTAATTATTCATGTAAAAAATTAATATGAATAATCGACGTGGCAACGATTATATATATATATATAAAGTATCTCCTAATGAGATTCTAAGAAACGAATCGAGAATAATAATTTCTAAAACTAGTCTCAGAAGTTAGTCTGCATTTCGTGCATCTTTCCAGAGCGTACGAATCGTTTCATAAGAATCTGGAGGAGATTCCACAAGGTTTCAAGGTCGAGTATGTACGTTACGGGAATGGAAGTAAGTGTGTGTATTTATATATGGTGTGAGTGGGTGA